>NW_019416775.1:47508-105227 GCF_000390285.2 Anoplophora glabripennis
TCTGACTTGTAGTTACTGTTTCTATCTCTTTTAATCTTATTTCTAACCTTGTCTAACCTGAACAGATCGCGAAAATGTATATATTCACTATTCAGTGGTGCAGCCTGTCATATGTACTTCGACGACTTTGACATATGGCTTCAAGGCTCCCCATATATGTTTTTAAATTTTTTATATAAAAAAATTAAACTAGAAAGAGGTTAGGTCGGTTTTTTATGTAATTCATACGAAAAAGACCTGAATTACAAATGATTCCACCAATATTATCTCTGGCCTAGGTCACAAAAAAAAAGAGGATAATCCTGAAGCAAAGTGGATTGCAAATATGTCCCATATAAAAAATTAATCTCACCATCAAGTAAAATATTTGCTGTTTCAACGTCTATGTTTACTAAAACATCTGTGCCTCTAAAGTTTAAATTTAAACTGACCACTTCCACAGCCGTATCAGAATCCATTATTTTGCTGAACGATTTTTATCCTCATTCAAACAAAATGTCAAAAAGAAAAAGGTTAAGTTACCGGCTGACAATACTAGTTGAATATACCAACAGAATATTCAGTTGAAGGGTGAAGAGTTCAGTCATTTGATCTAAACTTGTGACGTCACATAGTAGTTTAAATGACTGACTATTCTCGCAAAAACGTAATATTCACTCATACTACACATACTACAACATACGACTTCACTCGCGAAAAAAAGCCTTATATTTTCATGTCCTACATTAACATTAAGGTGAATTCAACTATTTAATTGCGAAAAAGAAGATAGCGGCGATGCGTTCTATTATTTGGTCTAGCGAACGAGTGGGGAGAGCGAGGCGGAGCATGCGCGCTTAACAATTTAATAAATATTAACATTTTTCCAGTCATTTTTAAACAAATTAAATTTGAAAAATTAAATTATCAGTAAATGCATATGTCAATACAACTACTTAGGTACAAAAACAAGTAATGATCGAAACCCTATAACGCCTGTGAGCTTGGGAAAAATGAATTGAAAATAGCATCTTCTTAGATAACAAATTCCGCCAACGCCAAGCTAATGAAGCTCTTGGGGTGAAATTTTTACCACTTATTAAAGGTGTAAAAAGCCTAAAAAATCCTGAATTACAAGTGTGCGATGAAAATTGCATTAATTATTAGCAATTGAAAAAAGCGGACAATTTCGACCAATTTTAAGCTCTTGGGCATAAACAAATTATCGGAATTTAATCGGACTTGTCTTATTTTACAGATTTATTTAATTCCTACCTTTTTTGTATAAACCTTTTTTCTCTATGAATAACAGTTTTTTTACGCGAGTCAAAAAACCACTTTTCCATAATTTTGACCATTGTTTTAACAAAGTTTCCCAACTAGTCTCGGGTTGATTTTTTGATATTTTGTTTATAACACGTTTCTGAACAATATTCCGCAGAGAAACTTCTAATAGTATTTTTTCCCGAAAAAAAGCTATAACGACTGGCCTATAGAGTTCGGGTGAGAATGCCACAACCTTTTTCCCGTTTTGATATTTTTTAGAAATCCGCCAGCAATTCTGAATGAAATTGGTCCCTTTAATTTTTTTAAGATGCACCGTTTTTGAGGAAAAAATGAAAACATATTTCATTGTAGGTTTTGTTAATCTTTTATTATAGGTGCAAGTTTTAAATTATTTGTTGTTTAATAATTAAAATAAAAATATATAGGTAACAAAATTGCAATAAAAAAATTTAGTGCCTGAATAGCATTCCAGTTAAAGCTACATTAAATAATAAGGAAGTCATTAAGGAAATTATTAGCTAACGAACGAATAACATCCTGAAATGATTTCCAACAATTGATATTCGTAAGTAGGAAATGAAAGATGCTTGCAACAACGTAAATTGCAGGCCCGGATCCAGAGGGGGTGGCGATGTGGCGATCGCCACCCCCAAAGCAAAACATTTTTTAAAGATCTTCAATTTCTCCAAACGACAACAGGCAGTTAGTCGATATTAATGCAAGTCCCCCTTCCTAACCTACACCTTACGTCATCAAAAAAATAACAACAACAACAACAGCAACAATAATAATAATAATAATAATAATAATAATAATAATAATAATAATAATAATAATAATAATAATAATAATAATAACAATAATAATGATAAAGAAGTGCTTTGCGCCACCCCCAAAACCAGTCTCTGGATCCGGGCCTGGTAAATTGTAGATATACTATTCTCGTGTGAATGAATTTTGACACCCTAAAGTTAGAACAATTGAAAAAAAAGACATTTGTAAAATAACGAGTATGTATTGTTTAAATCATGATAAGAATTACATATTTTGTTTCAAAAACAAATAACAATTAAAATAAAAATATATATTGTTAGTTGCCTTGACAATATAAAATATTGTATTTATGTCACATTCACAGTGAAGTGTCACAAATACATTTATTGGCGATTTATAATTATTATAATTGAAGAAGCGCTATTGACGATTTTGGAGAAGTTGCTGCAAAAAAAGAGCAAAGCCCGGTGAGTAAGAAAATAATTGTTATGTAGTTTATTATCTCGAGAAGTGGCTAGTAGTATGCGACAAACATTTTCTCTGAACAAGGGCCATTCATAAATTTTAATTCAAGTATATCACAATATATATTTTTCTAATTTTTAATATTCATTTAAAAATTAACAAGTGTAATGACAGCAGTCAAAAAATAAATTGTTCTGAGACGATTCAATTAAACATTTGGTATTTTTGCTGGCTTTTCCTACAAACTTTTTAACATTTTGGGGAAGAAAATCCTTTCTTGTGCCATGTACGTGTAGAAAATTGTGTAAATAGTAGATTAATTGAGAAATAATTTTGTAAATAAATAAAAAAGATTGTCGAGATCAGATTAGCTTTCGCGAGATAATTGAAATTGAATTGCAATTGGAGCTCATTTTTAGTAGTGCGTTAATTACTATGTAGCATTGTAGTTTATACGTTTACGTAACACTTTTGACATCACATGTTTCACAGCACAAGCTAGCTGTGCGGTTGGGGTGTTAAAATTTTAAAAGGGTTTTATAATTTCTCAGGCAGAACTGCAAGTGTACCATCTTTGATGTTCTAATCACGCACGTATTCATGGTTGCCTAAATTTCGTAATATTTTTCTTAATTTTTACTGAATTTTGTCGAACCATGTCGAGTCAGACGTAACAGTTGTAATTTTTGTTCATGGAGAAAATACACACTGAAAAGATTTTTACATTAAAAATTCATTCAAGTAATTTTTCTATTCAATAACTATTTCAGATTGTAATATAGGGTGTTTCACGTTTTAATCAAAGAAATTTTAATAGGCGATAAAACTCTCAACTATAAAAAGAAAAGTTCATATGAACTAGTATATTTTAAAGTTACAATTTCGAGGCACAAGGTGTTAAAGTTAATAAAAAAACAGCTTTTTTTCAAATATCCGAAAAACTTTTTGTCCGATTTTGATAAAACTTAAGTTTTAATTCAGTTATACCAGGGGTGGCGCTGCGGCATCCTAACTATATGATTTAAAGAAACATTGTTTTTGAACACTGCCATTGTGGAACTGTTTCGATTGTAGAAATTGCTAACTAGGGATTTTTTAAATTTTAAAAGGTTACAAGGCTCATTAGAAAAAAAGATAGTCAATTTTACTAACGAAATTAAACTTATTTTTCTGGGAGCGGACAGATAAACAAAATTTATTTTTTTCTTTTGAAAAGTAAACAAGACATACAAAAATCGTAAAAGCCAAAAAAAATTGTATTTTTGATTACTCAATCTCAAAATAATGTGGAACATATATAAAAAAACACTGGCATGCTGAAATTTTCTTTAAAATATCTAGTTGTGATGACTCTGCGCCTCCTTTGGAAAAATTAAAATAAATCTAATTGCATCGAATTAAGCCCCTTACTTATATCGAAAAATGTACCAAGTTTTACCAAAATCGGCTAAGTAGTTTTTGATATATTCGAAAAAAAAATTTTTATTAAGTTTATCACACGGTATCTCGAAAAGGAAGTTTTAAAACGTACAAGTTTATATGAGCTTTCCCTTTTATTGTGCGAGTTATGTCGCTTATAAAAATTTCCCGATTAAAATCCGAGACACCCATATTAAAATTATTGCATATTAAAAACAAAATTAAAAGATACGTTCATTGTATATCAGACACAAAACATTTTTTATTTTATTTATTTTTAGTTTTATTTGCCCATAAAAAAGTACAAGTGTCAATAAAAATTAAAAAATTAGATGTACTGATGCACTGTCTTAATTATAAAAACACGGAAAATATACTTGTTTTGGTTATTTTGAAAAAATAATTAGTTTTTGAAATTTTCTTTAAAATATATTTAATTAATTCCTCATTTAAATTATCTCTGCATTTTGTAGTTTGGGCGTGACGAGGTAGTATTATCTTCTAACTGATATAAACAATTATTTATAAAAACTTTTTGTTTACTAAAGCATTATAGCGATTTTAATTCGATTAATCTTAGGTGACAGTTATGGAAAGCAGCACTAACTGCTAGGTTGTATGCAGAACGATCTGCCTCATTATTATTAGTTGGTATTTATTTACCCATTTCGCGTAAACGTTGATCGCTGACTTGTATTGTTTGTCTGTTTGGGGTTTCCTGACTGCTGCATTTCCATAACTTTCGCCTAAGATTAACCAAATTACAACTGCTATAATGTTTTAGTAAGGAAAAAGTATTTATAAATTTTCTGCCCAATATGCATATCTGTGTATTAATTTAGGGTAAATTCAGGCACATTTGTATCAAAAGCTAAAGCAAACTTGAAAATCTATTCGAGCAATGAAACAACAGTGTTAAAGTGATTTTCGGAAGGTATAATAATTGTTTATGTCATCAGTCAGAAAATATTACTACCTCACTATGCACAAACTACGAAATACAGGGATATTTTAAATGAACAATTAAGTACCCAAATACGATTCATTTTAAAGAAAATATCGAAGAATAATAATTATTTGTTCAAAATAATCAAAACTTACAGAATCTTAAGTTTTATTATAATTAAGACAGTGGCGTATTATTTTTATTGTAAATAAAAGAAGAGTACCACAGGGTTTCTACGCCACTGGTGATAATGATTAGTGTTTGACATGTCATTTAAGTAAAAGTGTTTTCAGTTGGTTCTTTAAGTTTTACTCGAAAATCAGGCTTTTTTCAAAAAACATAGAGAGTAGTAATTTGTAGAAAATTGAAAGACAAATCCGAAAATACCATGATTGTTACCGTAATTGTATTTCCACCACTGGAGCATGTAAATTTTAGGAAAAGCCCTCAGATTTTGGACAATGTTTATATAAATACATGTGCTCAATTTCAAATTATTTCACTTCACTAGTTTTTAAATTAATTAAAAAAATATAAAAATATTTTTTGAAGTTTAACACCCTGCATCTTTTTAAGGAAGCGTCCTAGATAAAAACTTTATAGGAAAAACTCCCCTTAAAAATTCACCAAAGAATATGAGGTTTCATTTTTGATTATCATTTGTGCATCTGTGGAAAAACGTTCTAAAGGGGGTTAAAATCACCCCCAAAATCAGTTTTTTGAGAATTTTTCAAGTACGATCTGATAATTTTTTACTAAACCGACTGGGAATTATTTTGCATTGAAATATGATATTATGCACAGTATTTTGATATCTGGGGTTTGCATCCTTCCGTTTTGTGTTTGTTTTAACCTGCGAAAATATTAAAAAAAAACTGAAATATTCACCCAATTATTTTTGTTTTCCATTAAATTGAATTTTGAATTTGATGTATTTTGATATAAAAATGTACTTCAAGGGGGTAAGTCACTCTTATAATAAAATTATTTCATATCCAATGTGACAAAACTTCTTCCTTTCTCGATCTTGATCTATTATGTTCTATTAGACATGTACTTTTCTCGTATATCAAATTATAAGTCGTAGGGATGACTACCCTCAACTTAAACTCCGATTTTTCACAATATCTCTGCAACAAAGTAGAATTTTTCAAAAAAAAAAGTGTAATAAATAATTAGGCGTTGGGAAACGGAGTTTATTTTTATAGGGGTGGGAATATGTGTGTTTTTCATACTTCTGCCTCTCTAAAAATCCTGATAATCATTTTTCCACGGAAATTAACCTATTTTACTAAAATTGAATTCTGAATTTGTCACATGTTGATAAGTTTTTCAAAGATATACTTTGGGGGGGTAGATCACCTAATGTATTGCAATCAATTCATTTCTGTTGAAAATGTCTCATACCTCTCCCATTCTGATAGAGTATATTGTATTGGCAATAAGGGACGCAACTTCCAGTGATTGAAATACTGTGCACAATATCGCGCTTCAATTCAAGATAATTGTTAGTTTTGGGGCGAATTTTGAGGGCAGTTTTCACCCACAGTTAAAATACTACACATAATACAGTATTTCAATGCCAAATAATTCCCAGTTGGTTTCATAGAAAATTATCAAATCGTACGAGAGATATTCTCAAAAAACTGATTAAGGGGATAAAATTTGAGAGTGGTTTTCACCCCCTTAGAACGTTTTAAAACTTTTTAAATTCAAATGAAACACTTTGAATTTTTTCCCACCATTTAATAGAAAATCAAATTCTCCTTTCACCTATATAGGCATTGTAGGGGTTACGGTTCGATTTTCTCAGATACTTGCGGTTTTCTTACATTCTTAAGATTATCAATGTGCTTGAAAAGACGAGCATCGAATATTTTGAATTTATTTTATAGTCATGGAACATTCAAGATGATTTCCATGATTTGGTATTTTGCAGTTGAAGCCGAACAATTAATAAAATGGTTTTGGTTGTTTTTTTTACAATTTTTCTCTAATTTTTAATGTTGTCGTGCCAGTGTTTAAAGAATAGCAAACAAATAATTTCAAATAATTAACAAATGCATTATCAGGTAATTTTATGATGTTTGGAATGAAGTTGATGGGAGAAAGAATATTATAATTTAAATGTTTGGTAACTTTACATTAATTTTTATTCTTAATGAAATAATTATTTGCTATTTATTGTAATAGTTTCCCATTGGAAGAAAACGTTATTATTTTTTCTAAATATATTCCCTCATTATTTAAAAGATGTAACAAACGTGAAACAACGCATTTTATTAATGTAACTATGAAAAAAATAAAATAAAAATGAAAGATATTTCAGTGAGCTACAAAGAACGCCATTGTATGTAGTTCACCAAGTTTCATTCACATCCAATTCCTCAAATGTTGCAAAATACCAAATCATAGAAATGCAACTAATACATAATTCCAATTTATGATGAATATGTCCCTTGGATATAAAATAAATTCAAAATATCTTCATTAGAATAATTATTTTGCAATTTTTTTGTCGAGCAAATACTTAATATTTGTAGAATATTGAAAGACAATACCAATATCTGCTTTTCAAGGCGCCTTTGATAATATTTTTAATGTAATGTTCTTGAAAATGTAAGAAAACTACAAATATCGGAGAAAATCTAAACAGTAACCCCTACAATGCCTATATGGGTGAAAAGACAATGTGATTTTCTATAATGCGGTGCAAAAAATACAGGGTGTCATTTTGAATTTAAAAAGGTTGTGTGGGTTTCAAATTTTCAAAATGTAACGTTACGCATGTATTCATGGTTGCCTAAATTGCCTTAGTTTTTTACTAAACTTTGTTGTATGTCGATAAACAATTTTTTTTCTAGGCGAAAATATACATTGAAAAGATTTTTATATTAAAAATTTAATTCAATTAATTTTTCTATTCAATAACTACTTCCGATGTTAAACAGGGTGTCTCAAGTTTTAGACGAAGAAATTTTAATAGGCGATGGAACTCTCAAAAATAAATAAATAAATAAAAATAAAAGTTAACTTGTATGTTTTAAAATTTCATTTTTGAAATACACGGTGTTAAAGTTAATAAAAAATATCTTTTCAAATATCTCAAAAACTAGTCAGATTTTGATAAAGCTTGGCACATTTTTAATAATTAGTAAGGTAGTAATTAGATTTAACTTAATTTTTCCAGCGGTGGCGCTATTTTGAACATTGCAATTGTGGAATTGCTTCAATTGCTGAAAATGTTAACTAGGGATTCTTAAAATTTTAGAATGCTCATTAGAAAAAAAACATAATGTATTTGATTAACGAAATTAATCTTATTTTTCTGGGAGCGGACAGATAAACGAAATTAATTATTTTTCTTGAAAAGTAAGTACATATATACAAAAATCGTAAGAGACAAAATCATTGTATTTTTAATTACTCAATCTCGAAATAATGTTATATTTATAAAAAAAAGCACAAGCGTGCTCAAATTCTCTTTAAAAATTTAGTTGTGATGCCCCAGTGCCGCCTCTGGAATAATTAAATTAAATCTAATTACATCGAATTAAGCCCCTTACTTATATCGAAAGATTTACTAAATTTTACCAAAATCGGCTAAGTAGTTTTTGAGATATTTGAAAGAAATGATTTCCTATAAACTTTATCACCCGTTCGGTTTTTTTCAAATATTTCAAAAATTAATCAGGTTAGCCTTGATTTTTTTAGAGGCATAATATTAGTCCCTTGGTTCTGCAACTTTGCCCCCATTTAAACAACTTCGTATCTCTTATCGTTTCCGAGATCCCGGTAGTGAGAAGCGAATTTGTAACAACCGCCACTGCATTTTTACATGTCATTGTAGCTGATTTATATTTTAATGCACAAAACACGTAAAAAAGGTGACTTTAATTTTTTCCCTAAGATTCGCCGTTCTCAAGTTATTCATACCAATACAGTCCCCTTGTGGCAGACACTTCTAACGATAATATTACAAGAATATTTGTTTATGTTTAAAATTAGCCCTTTTCAACCTTAAATAACACGGCCAAATTTCAACAAAATCAGCTAAAGGATTATTAGATTTGTTACGAAAAAACGCTTTTTTAAAAAAGTTTGTATCTTGAAAACGAAGCATTACCAGAACTATGTTTATAGAAACTTTTCGTCTTAGAATCACTCAAAGAATGACCCTTTGAAGTTTCGCCACGTAGGTACTTAAATAACACCTTGTATAAAGTAGTCGTTAAGAAAATTAACAACTACATGAGTCAAACCCTTCGAAGTGGGGCTTGGATCACTGACGGGAGTATTTAATGGAATAATAAAATCCATTCAAGTATTCTAGAAATCGATTTTTTCTATTTCGTATACTTCTATAATAAAATTTGGTTTAATGGCGTAGCCATATTATCGGTAAAAAATTAAAATATAAAAAAAAAATCATGCGAAAAAAAAATTGAATAAAAAAAGATCTACTCTAGAACCTGTTTCATAAATTTGCATATTGAAAAACGATTTTGTTGAAAATAAACCCTTGCCAATGTTTTTTCCCAATTGACAAACCGTACAATTTCTCAATATTAACACACTCGGATTTTATTAATTTCTAAAGCTAACGAAATAACAAGAATTTTATTTAAAAACTTTTATATATAAGGTGTTTCAACAGAAAAAGGTCACCCCGGATTTCTTTTTTTTTTTTTTGACGTACACTTCTGTTTATACAGTTTTATTTTCTGGAAATTCTTTCAAGTTCATTTAATTGGCAATTGTGTTTTAACGGATCCTTTCTATTTTATTCGAAAAACGAGTCATTTCCAAGTCATTATTTTTTTTATCCTAAAATAAGCTTACTGCATACTTGAATAAATAAAAATTAATTCTCAAACTGGTCGTTTTACTAAAAAATATGCAGACCAATATTTTTTGCTACAAAGTTTTAAATGCTATTTGCTATCACTCAGAAAACATAACATTTTTACACCAACTTCTATCAATGTTTTTTATGAATTGAACAGTTTTGGAATTATTTTCTACTTATTCAAGTACCTATACAGTAAAGTTTATATTAGACAAAAAAGTAATAATTCGAAAAGAGATCTTTTTTCTTTTAAATATAATGTAGCCAGGTCTATGCACAATTGCACGTTATATATTTTAAAATGCAAGCTTCCTAGTAACAGTCTTGTATTTAGTCCCACAGAATAAAGCATGGGAATTTCTTTCGCAAAGTTTTTAACCTCCAGTGGATTTTTGCAACTGCTCTTTATCTAAATTTGAAAGTGACTAGTGAAAATTTTATTTTGATAATGAAAAGTTACAGAGCCCAAGAGAATTTTCGAGAAGAAAAAGTTTCAAATTTGCAAGATAAAAATTGAAATTAAGGTTGAGAACTCTGATATGTCGAAATGGGTTGCACATATTTGTGTGTAATATATTTTTTTTTAATCAACCGATAAATACGAACAGCCATCCTTCCCATTTTTGATTTTTGACATTTTCTGTTTAGTTATTCCTATTTAAATTTAAATTTGACTCTAATGTTCTATTTTTCAAACTTTATAACACTGCAGCTTTATAAATAAAGGAATTTTGAGAAAAATACAAACGGGCTGTTTGTATCTATCAGTTGATTATGAAAAAAAAACTTTGCAAATATTTTCGCAACCCCTTTAGAGTCCCCGAGCTGGCAAACACTAATTTAATTATTTATTTCGTAAATTTCTTTTGAATTTTTTTCTTATAAGTTATCTTGTGGACATAGAAATCAAAGACTTATAGGTTCAATCCACATAACTGCTAATGGCATTTATATGAACACGATAATAATGTTATACACAGTCAAATAAACGTGTAAAAATTTTGACTTTCCATTATAAATAGAATAGAAATTTTCAAATTCAACAACAACTATTAACTGCTGTGGTCCCTCTAAATTTTATTATTGGCAGGTTAACACTTTCAGCAGTGGCCTTGCTAAAACCAAAATTGGAGCTTTAAAATTTGAAAACGGTTCTTAATGTTCTAGTTATCCACATGTGTATTGCTGGTTGCATACATTTCCAAAAAGGTTTCTGCAAAGTTGCCGTTACCATTACAAAAAAATGTGCTTTAGATATAAAGCGAAAATATTTTAAATACAACTGCGTATTTTCAATTTCACAAAAGTGTATTTTGCACAATGCCATAATACTTGTTACATTTTTGATCATTTGTATTTAGTAAAACACTTATACCAAGATCGATTAAAGACGAAATAAAAAAAAACAATTTCTAGAACAGTTGTCGTTTTTTATTTTCTGTATTAAATATTTCCGCCACTTCGAAAGATTTGACTCCTGTGGTTGTTAATTCTCTTAACGACTACTTTGGTAACAACAATATTAAAATTTATTATAATACTATTTTCGTTATTTAAAATCCTACTCTAGAACCTGTTACATAAAATTGCATATTGAAAGACGATTTTTTTTTTAATTTTTCGAGGAACAAACAACGCAACTCTTTTTCAAAAAGACACGTTTTTGTTAAAAAATTAAAAAACATTTCAAAAAACTAAATCTGTATTATTTATATATTTTTTTATAAAACTACATCGCAAAAACGAACAAAATGGGAAAAAAGTTAAATTAAAAATTTTTTACCCAAATGCTCATAATTTCTTGAGGGGTGGAAATAAAAATTGGAAAAAAAATCTTGAAAGCTATTCTAAATGTAATGTAATATTTTCGAGATATCAGGGGTGACAATTTCTATTTCAATTTTTTAATTAGCAAATCCCGTTCAAAATATTTTCGTTATGACAGTTCTCTTTGCGAATACCAAAATCATATCTTAAAAAACCGTACGGGTCCCATACTTAATTTTCAAAATAGAACTAATTTAATTTTCACCAACCGCCACTGATCATGAGGAAAATTTACCGATTTGTGGGAAATAAAAAATAACTATTTACTTAAAAACATTTTTCCTGTATAGGTAACAAAATTGCAATAAAGTTTAGTGCCTCAATAGGGTTCCAGTTAAAGCTACATTAAATAATAAGGAAGTCATTAAGGAAATTATTAGCTAACGAACGAATAACATCCTGAAATGATTTCCAACAATTGATATTCGTAAGTAGGAAATGAAAGATGCTTGCAACAACGTAAATTGTAGATATACTATTCTCATGTGAATGAATTTTGACACCCTAAAGTTACAACAATTGAAAATAAAGACATTTGTAAAATAACGAGCATGCATTGTTTAAATTACGATAAGAATCACACATTTTGTTTCAAAAACAAATAACAGTTAAAATAAAAATATATATTGTTAGTTGCCTTGACAATATAAAATATTGTATTTATGTCACATCGTAGCGAAGTGTCACAAATACATTTATTGGCGATTTATATTATTATAACTGAGAAGTGCTTATCAAAAGTTTGACCATTTTGGAGAAGTTGCTGTAAAAAAGGGCAAAACCCGGTGAGTAAGAAAATAATTTTTATGTAGCTTATTATCTCGAGAAGTGGCTAGTGTATACGACAAACATTTTCTCTGATTAAAGGACCATTACTGATTTAATTCAAGTGTCTAATATATTTTTTCGAATTTTTAATATTCATTTAAGTCAAAAAACAAATTGTTCAGAGATGTCAATTAGACATTTGCTATTTTTGCTGACTCTCCCTACAAACTGTTTCAATTTTTGGGGAAGAAAATCTTTTCTTGCTACCTTATATGTGCAGAAAATTGAGTAAATAGTAGATTAATTGAGAAATAATCTTGTAAAAAAGAATAAAGATTGTCGAGATCAAATTAACTTTTGACAAAATCGAATTTGAAATTGGAGCTCATTTTAGTAGTTTATATGTTTACTAATAATTTTATCATGTAACTTGGGGTAGTGAAGGCAACAACACAAGAGGGTAAGTCCTTATATGATTACATTAACGCTAACAACCTCTGCGTAAGTAACGTAGGCTGCGAACCGACATTTGTTAACTCTAGAAGTCAAATACTAATAGACATCGCAATAACTACAGCGTATACATCTACTCTAATCCAGTACTGGTATGTGGCAGACAATGCCTCCACGTCAGATCGTTGATGAATACATTTTGAGGTCAATCTTACTAAGACTCCTACCAAACTGTTTTGGGATCCTCGAGGAACTGACAAGGAAAGATACCTATGTCACCTCGGGAAGAACCTAAGAGCAGAGCAAAGACAGGAGCCCAAGAACAATGGGGAAATTGAGGTATTTGCAAATACCGTACAATCTGGCACAAAAACAGTATTTGATGCATCCAGCCCTTTTGCAATGGGCATGGATGTACTGATGCCGCACCTGAAAGGGCTGTTCAGGTTGTGCTTTGCACACCACTACATCCCTAAGACTTGGAGGGAAGTGAAGGTTATATTCATCCCCAAAATAGGCAGGTTGGATTACACAACCCCAAAAGCATATCGACCTACCAATCTGACCCCGTTTCTGTTGAAAACGATGGAAAAACTGTGCGAGCGATATATGACAAACAGACAGTTACATCCCAATCAACATGCACATACCCCAGGGAGATCTACCGACACTACTCTCCACCTAGTGGTAGGCACGATCGAAAAATCCTTGGATAATAATGAATCCACCATGGGTGTATTTATAGACATAGAGGGGGCATTTGATAAGACGTTTCCAAAAATTAATTCAGCTCGGATGGAAAGAGGTGTTCCCCTCACCATATACAGATGGATATCAGGAAGACGGAGATGGTCCTCTTTACGAGGAAGAGGAAATTGGGGCCAATAAAGGCACCGACTCTTTTACACACCACGCTAAGCTTTGCAACGGATGTGAAGTATCTTGGAGTCACACTTGATGCAAAGCTAACATGGTATCTTCACTTGGAGAGAAGAATAAAAAAGGCGTACATATCCTATGAGCAGTGCCGCAGAACCGTTAGGAAAACCTGAGGGATGAAACTAAAGGTAATCATGTGGATGTACACTGCCATAGTGAGACCAATGTTGGCCTACGGAACTGTCGTCTGGTGGCCAAACACCCAACAGACAGCAGCTAAACAGAAGCTCAGCCAGGTGCAAAGAATAGCTTGCCTGAGCGTTACAGGAGCTATGCAAACAGCTCCAACGTTAACAATGGAAGTGATGCTATGTCTGCCGCCCTTAGATATTTATCTAAAGGAGGTGGCTCTGACAACTATGCTTTGCTTCAAGAACGTTGATGTTAAACCAAATGTAGGATGTGGAGAAATCAGATGTTGCCTATGGAATGAGGCCGTCAGGTCAAGATGCCACTTCTGCAGGCAGACACTGACAGCATTTCTCCTCAGTTTGTGTTTGACAGACCCTACACTGTACTCATCAAAAACAATGAGAGGTAATTAACATCTTCACTGACGGATCAAAAAGGAAAGAAGGTACAGAATATGGGATCTATTCTAGATCCCTACACATTCGATTTCAGTGGGATACGGACATACGTGCCACTGTGATACAAGCGGAACTGGCAGGTATAACCGTAGCTGCTAAAGAAATTTCCCGTAGGCAGATAACGGGCAAAAGTATCAGAATCTACACAGATAGTAGACAATCAGTACTGATCTTGCATAATCGGAAGATAATGTCCAGATCGGTATGGGAATGCCAGCGAGCGCTGGTGGTGGCCTCAGCTACCAACAGTATATCTGTATGCTGGGTTAAGAGACACGACCGGTGCAATGGCAATAAAGAAGCTGACAAGCTAGCTAGGAGGGCATCGGGTCGTACAATATTTGGACCCAGTCCTAGTCCAAGCATTCTGTCACGGCCTAATGTTAAATTTGCAGAAATTATTACCTGGACAAAAAAATATGACCGTATAGGAAATTAAATTTTAATTTGAGTTTTTCGTTCTTTAAACTCGATCCAAAATGACGAACATGGTTAAAAAAAAATCACAAAGTTGCAGAAAACGGTTTTTCTAAAATAACTAAGAAAATATAGTACCTATTGAAAAATTTTAAATGAGAAAGTTGTAGGTTTTAAAAAGATCTATCAACTGACTTTTTGTCGATTGCTTTGTTACTTTTCGAGATATATCGAAAAAACTGTTAAAAATCTTTTCTCTTCTTCGAAAACTCGTTTACATTTACGTTCCCATACTTGCTATTTACTGCAAGCGTAGCCCGCGGCAAGCCAAAAAAGTACATTTTTGAAAAATTTAAAAATATTAATTATTTTTCGAGATATATCGATTTTTTGAAAAAAAGGCGCTCTCGAAAATTGGCTAGATCTTCTCAGCGGATAGCCCTACAGTAACGATTTTCGGTTTATTTTCTTCGTAAAGAGTTATATTATCATGCTGTTAAAAAATGTTGACGATTTTATTAATTTTAAGGATCAAAAAATGACTTTGAATAAGTTGCACTTTTTTGGGTATGTTTTTTTCAAATTACTATTTCAATTTTTATTTTATGAAAATGACTTTTAAAGAAAGAAAACTAAACATTTACGGGTCTATTTTGCTTCTAAGGCGAAAATGCTATAATATTCGTGTTTAGCTACCCCAGATTAAGTACAAAAAAATAATAAAAATTGAAATAGTTATTTGAAAAAAACATACCCAAAAAAAGTGCAACTTTTTCAGTCATTTTTTGATCCTTAAAATTAATAAAATCGTCAACATTTTTTAACAGCATGATAATATAACTCTTTACGAAGAAAATAAACCGAAAATCGTTACTGTAGGGCTATCCGCTGAGAAGATCTAGCCAATTTTCGAGAGCGCCTTTTTTTCAAAAAATCGATATATCTCGAAAAATAATTAATATTTTTAAATTTTTCAAAAATGTACTTTTTTGGCTTGCCGCGGGCTATGCTTGCAGTAAATAGCAAGTATGGGAACGTAAATGTAAACGAGTTATAGAAGAGGAGAAAAGAGAAGATTTTTAACAGTTTTTTCGATATATCTCGAAAAGTAACAAAGCAATCGATACTTACAAAAAATCAGTCGATAGATCTTTTTAAAACCTACAACTTTCCCATTTAAAATTTTTCAATATTTTTTAAGTTATTTTAGAAAGACCGTTTTTTGCAACTTTGCGATTTTCTTTAACCATGTTGGCCATTTTGGATCGAGTTTAAAGAACAAGAAACTCAATTGAAAATTTAATTTTCTATACGGTCATATTTTTTTTGTCCAGGTAATAATTTCTGTAAGCATTTTTAAGGGTAACACCCACAAAGAGTTTAGAACACGGCGGATGAAATAAACAGCTGTCAATTTGCTAAGGAGTTCTTAGGCTACACCAGCAAAGACGCAGTCAAAAAATACCTGGTTATGTCCAGGGTAAGCCTTCATTTGGTAACGGGTATTCAGACCGGACACTGTTGGTTAAGGAAACACCTCTACATTATGAGGAAGTGCAAAACACCCCTCTGTAGAGGTTGTAAGCAGGAAGACGAGATAGTTTTCCATGTACTCGGCGAGTGTACTGGTGTCTCGTCAACGAGAGAATCTCTGCTAAGAGAACGGTGGCCTTCTATGGCCTACATGAGATACCCCTGAGCAACATCAACCTTTTTCTCCTTGATATGCTGGTTGACGGCCCAGGAGAGCTGATCTCTCGCTGGGCAGATGCACAAGGGGCCCAATGGGGCCTAGGTGCTGTAGCTCGGTATATTGAGCTAACCTCCAAACTATTCCAGATTTCAGAAAACTTTTATCATCTCATGTTTTACAACACAAGCTAGTTGTGCGATGGGCGTGTTAAAATTTTAAAACGCTGAACTGAAGTGTAAATGTACTATCTATCTACAATATTCTAACCATGCATGTATTCATGGTTGCCTAAATTTGGAAAAAATTTTCTTAATTTCAACTCAACTTTGTCGAACCATGTTCATTCAGACGTATTTCTAATATTTTTCATGGAGAAAATACGCACTGAAAAGATTTTTAGATTAAAAATTCATTCAAGTAATTTTTCTATTTAATAACTATTTCAGATTGTAATACAGGGTTTTCCAGGTTTTAATCGAAGAAATTTTATTACGAATAAAACTCTCAATAGAAAGAAAAGTTCATATGAACTAATATGTTTTAAAGTTTCAATTTCGAGACACAGGATGTTAAAGTTAATAAGAAAACACCTTTTTTCAAATATCCCAAAAACTTTTTGACCGATTTTAATAAAACTTGGCACATTTTTCAATAATTAGTAAGGGGTTTAATTTTATGCAATTAGATTTAATTTAGTTATTTCGGGGGTAGCGCTGGGGCATCCTAACTACATAGGTTTTAAAGAAAAATTATTTTTTAACATTGCGATTGTGGAATTGTTTCGATTATTGTCACAAAGGTTACAAGGTTCATTAGAAAAAAAAGATAGTCCATTTTATTAACGAAATTAAACTTTCTTTTCTGGGAGAACACAGATAAACAAAATTTATTTTTTCTCGAAAAGTAAATAGGATATACAAAAATCGCAATAGGCAAAAAAATTGTATTTTTAATTACTCAATATCAATATAACGTGAAACTTTTAAAATGGCACTGGCGTGCTTAAATTTTCTTTAAAATATTTGGTTAAATTAAATCTAATTACATCGAATCAAGCCCCTTACATATATCGGAAAATGTACCAAGTTATACCACAATTGGCTAATTAGTTTTTGATATATTCGAAAACAATTATTTTTTGTTAACTTTATCACCCTGCATCTCGTAAAGGAAGTTTTAAAACATAAAGTTTATATGAGCTTATCCTTTTATTGTGTGAGCTATATCGCTTATATAAAATTTCTAGAGTAAAACCTGAGACACCCTCTATATTAAAACCAAATTTAAAGATATGTTCATTGTTCATTGCTTATAAGACACAAAGCATAACTATTTTTAATTTTATTTGCACATAAAAAAGTATAAACGCTTTATTTGAAATACTTTTATAATTTTATGCTAGTTTTTATACCGGGTGTAACTTTGAAATAGCGCTTATAAAGGGGCTGTCCCGAAATTCATGCAACAAAATTTGGTCATAGATTCTTAAGACAAATTTAGGGGACCCGTATTTTTTCTTTTTGCCAAGTGGCCCCCTCTTTCGAAGTTACAGCCCCCTGAAGTCCGCCTCTAAGAATAATCTTTTCTTTATATCTCAGAACCCTGTTGTACAAGAATCACTAAATTTGGTACACAGGGATTTTATGACATGTGGAATCTGATAGTGCTACGGTTTTTGGCGGGGAACCCCCTTAAGACAATTTTTCGTGGACCCCATTGTCTTTGGAGCTGAAAAAATGTGATCGCATATTTAAATTTCTTAAAAATTATCAGTCCGCTAGAAAACCGTTAAATTTAGAAACTTTTTGTCTCCTGATACTTTTTTTGTAAAACGCAATGTTTTCGAGAAAAACGTCAAAATGTGATCGAATACATATCGTGTGATTCGCCATTTTCCTCAGAAACATTGCGTTTTACGAAACAAATAACAAGAGACAAAAAAATTTCTAAATTCAATAGCTTTCTAGTTAACTAATAATTTTTAAAAAAATCAAATTTGCGACCAATTTTTTCTGGTTCCAAAGACAAGGGGGCCCACAAAAAGGTGTCTTAAGGGGGTTGCTCGCCAAAAAGCGTAGCACTGTGAGATTCCACATGTCATAAAACCCATGTATACCAAATTTAGAGATTCTCGTACAACATGGTTTTGAGATATAAAAAAGACTTCTTAGGGGCAGATTTCAGGGGGCTGTAACTCCGAAAGAGGGGGCCAGTTGGCAAAAAGAAAAAATACGGGTCCCCTAAATTTGTCTTCAGAATGTATGACCAAATTTTGTTGCATGAATTTCGGGACATCCTGTATATACGGAGACAACACGTAATCATTAACAATTCAAAAGGGAGAGGAAACATGTTTTATTTTAGTATGTAGATACTAATCTAATTTAAATTTTAAAGGTTTACCAAAATTTGATAGAAATTAAAAAAGTACAAGCGCCAATGCAAATAAAAAAATTAGATGTAGGTACTTATATCGAACAATAAAAAAGAGTATGCTGCAAAAAGTGAAGACATAATTTCTAAGTTTTTATATTCCCCCATCTTTTCATTTAAATCAACAGGAAAAAAGTTTTTTCTTGTAAAATTTCATAGACAAACACCTTTTTCATAATTTGATATTCATTTTTACTAAGTATCAAAGTTAACTGTAACATCTGTAAATGTGGTAATCTCTATTAGACCGAGAGCCCGTGACAGAAAAAGAGAACAATTTTTTACAGGCTGCTATTGATTGGGGGTATATTTATAGCTACAAGCTGTCCAAGGTGTCTGAAGTATTACTGGCATCCTTGCAAGGGGTGGTTGTACAGTCAAAATAAATCAGATTTACCTAAATATATCTATATCTAAAAGTTCACCCTTTCCGAGATATAGGGTGTCAAAGATTTCGAAATTTTTATTATATTCTTTATTTTATTTACTTGGAAACCCTTCTTGATAAAACAAAAATAATTCTAGGTTGTAATGGAATACCTTTGGTCTACTTATTCAGTATGTTTAAATATTCCCATTATCACCAATGACGTAGAAACCCTGTGGCACTCTTTTAATTACAATAAAAATAGCACGGCACTGTCTTAGTTATAAAGAAACGTAAAATACTTTTAAGTTTTGGTTATTTTGAAAAAATAATTATCCTTTGAAATTTTCTTTAAAATGCATCATATTTAAAATATTCCTGCATCTCATAGTTTGTGCATGAAGTAGTAACATTTTCGGATTAATGACAAACAATTATTATACCTTTCAAAAATTACTTTAGCACTGGTGTGTCATTATTAGAGTAGATTTTCAAGTTTGCTTTAGTTTTGATACAAATATGCTTGAATTTACAGTAAATGAATACACAGATATGCATTTATTATTGTGTAAGAAATCTATAAATACGTTTTCCTTACTAAAACATTACAGCGATTTTAATTCGATTAATCTTAGGTGAAAGTCATGGAAAGCAGCACTAGCTGCTAGGTTGTATGCAGAACGATTTCCCCTATTATTATTGGTATTAATTTACCCATTTCGTAAACATTGATCGACGGCTTGTATTGTTTGTCTGTTTGGGGTTCCTTGCCTAGAAATCATTCTGCATACAACCTAGCAGCTAGTGCTGCATTTCCATAACTTTCGTCTAATCGAATTAAAATCGCTATAATGTTTTAGTAAGAAAAAAGTATTTATGGATATCTTACCCAATAATAAATGTATATCTGTGTATTCATTTGGTGTAGATTCAGGCACATTTGTGTCAAAAGCTAAAGCAAACTTGAAAATCTACTCTAACAATGAAACGACAGTGTTAAAGTGATTTTTGGAAGGTATAATTATGTTTTTAATTGTTTATGTCATCAGTCATAAAATATTACTACCTCACCATGCATAAACTACGAAATGCATTGATATTTTAAATGAACAATTAAGTATTTAAATACGATACATTTTAAAGAAAATTTCAAAGAATAATTTATTTGTTCAATATAATCAAAACTTAAAGAATCTCAAATTTTTTTTTTTATAATTAAGACAGTGGCATTCTATGTTTATTGTAAATAAAAGAAGAGTGCCACAGAGTTTTTACGCCACTGGTGATAATGGGAATATTTAAACATACTTAATAATTAGACCAAAGATATCCCATTACAAGCTAGAATTATTGTTTTATCGCGAAGGGTTTCCAAGTAAATAAAAAATATAATAAAAATTTCGAAATCTTTGACACCCTATATCTCGGAAACTGTGGACTCTTAGGTATAGATATATTTGGGCAAATCTCATTTATATTTTGACCGTATATTCGCCCCTGCTAGTAATACCTTGTATCTATTTAAAAATCTGCGCTATGTGTTAATACATATTGAAACAGACTTTAGTTAGCAAAAAAAGTTTCTTAGATCAACTTTTTACAGTCTGCCATTTATTTGAACACAAGGCAAGTTTGCATAATCCACTAAAAGCTTATGGCCAGACGGTTTCCTCGAGTACAAGAGTAAAGCATACTGATGTTAGTTAGCTATAAAATCGTGAAACTAAGAACAATTTTTTACAGTCTGCCAAGCATAATTTAGACTAATATTAGCATGAGGTTGAAGAAGTTTCACAAGGCAGGCTGTTTGCAGATATACAGGGTGATTCACAAAAGGTGACTAAAAATGAAACCTGGTACTCTTTGGTGAATTTTAAGGCGAGTCTAGCGTATAAAGTTTTTATCTAGGACGCTTCTTTAAAAAAATACAGGGTGTTAAACTTTTAAGTTTATATTTTATATATTTTTAAGGTTACATTTTTTTTAAAATATTTTTAATTTTTTTAAATAATTTAAAAACTGAAATTGGGCACAAGTATTTATGTAAACTTTGTGCAAAATCTGAGTTTTTTCCTAAAGAGAGGTGGAGATAGAGGGTATCGGTGGCGTCTTTTTTTAAATAAAATAGTATGTCACTGCTTTTCAATAACAACAATGATATTTTCGAATTTGTTTTTCAATTTTCTACAAATTACAAACCTTTAAGGTTTTCCAAAAAAAACCAATTTCCAAAAAAAACTAAGAAAACAAACGAAAAAAATTTTAAATAAAAGAAAAGAAAAACAACAAACATTCAATTATTTATTCGAATAAAGAAATTAATAACATTAATCATCCTCTTAATGATTTTATTTGAGTAAATGTTCAAAAATACCTCCATTTGCAAGAACACAGGCGCAACATCTTTTTAACAACGAAAATCTAATTTGTTGGAAATTTATTGTTGCTTGAATCTGATGAAAAGCATTATTTATTCTTTCTTCTAACTGCTCAGAATGTGAAAGTTGCTATTGCAGCCCACT
This sequence comes from Anoplophora glabripennis, assembly GCF_000390285.2. Lineage (NCBI taxonomy): Eukaryota > Metazoa > Arthropoda > Insecta > Coleoptera > Cerambycidae > Anoplophora > Anoplophora glabripennis. The sequence continues at coordinate 69,237 of NW_019416775.1, forward strand.
ATGTAATTTTAAAAAGCATTAATATGTGTTTACATTTCATTTTTTAACTTTTACTCGAAAATCTATTTTGATTAGAAAAATATGCCACCGATACCCTGTATTTCCACCACTGCAGCATCTAAATTTTAGGAAAAGGCCTCAGATTTTGGACCATGTTTACATAAATACATGTGCCCATTTCAAATTATTTCATTTAGTAGTTTTTAAATTATTTCAAAAAATTTAAAATGTTTTGTTAAGTTTAATACCCTTTATCTTTTTAACGAAGCATCCTGGATAAAAACTTTATACGAACTATTGGCATACTAGTTCGCAAACTTTGAAGCGTAGGCAGACAGGATTCAACTTGTAAAAAAATTATTTTTGGCAATTTTATACAGTTTGCCGTTATTTCGTTCCAATATTTAGTTATAAAATAGACAAAATATCAAATTGCAGACGATTTGGAAAAGTACTAGTACCAAAGGAAATAAATCGTTGAAATTAAGTAATATAAAAACTTTATTTGATAAAATATTTCATCAAATGGTGAATTAATATCTAGATGTATGCTAACATTGCTTTCCACGTCACTATATCAGAGTTGCTGTCGAGAATCGGTACAAGATACATTTGCGCGGGCTTTTTCAAAATAAGCCGCCAAAATTTAAAACTCGGAGTATTGTTATCGAAAATAAATTTAAATATACAGGGTGCTTCACGGCAAGGGGCCTATTAAACAATTTAGAGAAACCAAAGATATCTATGTTTTCTTCAATGAAAGTAAAGCAATCAACGTAACACTTCCGGTTATACCGGAAGTCACCGTCAACTTCGATATTTTAAATGGAACACCCTATATGTTCAACTAGTCACCAAATTACTTGTGTTCTTTATTAAATTAAATTTTGAATTTGACGTATTTTGGTATAAAAATGTACTTCAAGGGGGTAAGTCACTCTTATAATAAAATAATTTTATATTTAATGTGAACTTTTTTTTGTTTCTTTTCATTCCATTGAAAATGTCTCATACCTCTCCTATTCTGATAGAGTATATCGTATTGGCAATGTTCTTTCCTTACATAACGAATTTCGAGTCCGAGGGATCAAAACCACCCATAAAGTTCATCTACAGAATGAGTTTTTTCACAATACCTGTGTATGAGTCCTTGAAATATTAATAGGAAAGTTTGTTACATTGAAAAATAAAATATATTTTAATATAATGGTGGCTTACCCCCTTCTAGTACATTTTTTTGAAAAATATCGAAATATGTTAAATTCAAAATTCAATTTAATAAAGAACAGAAGTAATTTGGTGACTATTTGAGTTTTTTAACATTTTGGCAGGTGAAAACAAGCACAAAAAGCATATTTCCTACAGAATGATGGGTTATAAAAGTTTTTTCGATGAAAATAGACTGAGTTATGGTCGTTCAAACTTTGCCTATTTTTTCGGTTTTTACTGAATTTATTATTTTATCCATCAACATTGTAGTTCCTTAGTACCCTGCTTTTTGAGACATAATCGATAGCCTAAAGTACGTGTCTAATAGAATACAATAGATCAAAAAAGTTTGTCATATTGAAATATAAATTTGTTATTATAAGGTTAGTTTACCCCCTAAAATAATTTTTTTTGAAAAAATACAGAAATATGTCAGATTCAAAATTCAATTTAATAAGGTCAAAACAAACAGAAAACAGCTTATTTACCCCTATAAAAAATAAGGGATCAAAATATTGGGCATTGGGCATATCGTAAAAAATTACCAAATTACTGCAAGTTTCATTAGCGACCAATTCCTCAAATGTTCCAAAATACTAAATCATAGTAATGCAGCAAAATTCTGATTCATGGTAAATGTCCCATGGATATAAAATAAATTCGAAATATCTTCATTAAAATAATTATTTTGCATTTTTTTGTCTAGCAAATACTCAATATTTGTAGAATATTGAATGACGATATCGATATTTGCTTTTTAAGGCACATTAGATGATTTTTTTAATGTAATATTCCTAAGAATGTAAGAGAACCTAAATATCTGAGAAAATCGAAACTGTAACAACTACAATGCCTGTATCGGTGAAGAGAATTTGATTTTCTGTAAAATGGTTAAGTTTTCAAAATGTAACGTAAAAAATGGTTCACAGCTTCCAGATCGAAGAAAGATTTAAAAAGTTTTTGAAACGCTTACATCTGTCAAAATTTTTATAAAACGTCAATTATCTCGAAAACTGTTAGATTTAGGTACAGGGAAGCCTTAACATTTTTGACTTATTTTTAATCTATCTTGCCGATAATGCAATAACATATAGAGTGTTCCATTTAAAGAATGAACTTGATAGCTGCTTCCAGTACAAACGGAAGTGCTACGTTGATGGCAAAATTTCAGAGTCACATTATCTTTGGTTTCTTTGAAACGCTTAAGGGGTAAGAACCCTGTATATCGGCCTTGTGAAATTTCGTCAACCTCATGCTAACATTAGTCTAAATTATGCTTTGCAGACTGTAAAAAACTATTTTTAGTTACTTACACGATTTTATAGCTAACATCAGTATGCTTTACTATGGTACTCGAAAAAATCGTCTGCCAATAACCTCTTACTGGGTTGTGTAAATTTGCCTTGTGTTCAAATATGGCAGCCTAAAAAGTTGATCTAAGAAGCTTTTTTTGCCAGCTAAATAAAGTTTAATAGTAATATGTATTAACACATCTATAGCTGGTAGCTGCAAGTATGTCCAAAATCAATGGCAGCCTGTAGAAAATTGTTCCCTTTTGTCAAATTAGGGGTTACCGATGCTGGAATCTACAAAATGGTTGTACAAATATTCGCAAAATACAGTGTCCGCAAATTTCACAACGTTTGACTACATATTCAGGATAAATAAATATGATCTACGAAAAAAAAGTTAAATCAATAATTTTTGGTTTTCGAGTTACAAGTCTTCAAAGTTGTCAAAAATAAAACTAATTTAATTAATAACTTCATAACCCTTTTACCGATCGCGTTAAAATTTGGGACATATATTGGGACTGTTATGGCGTATTATTTCTTAAAACTTTAGTCAAATCGATATACTGGGTAATAGTTTTCTCCGGGTACCTCTCCTTTTTAGCAGTCAAAACTTTCACAGTGGTCGTAATTTTTTTAAAAAATGGGCAGCAGCATTGAAAAGGTTATTTTATTTAAATAAAATCCTGCTCGAGAACTTGAAAATTTAGATCCCAACGAACGTTTACAATTTTACCACTGGTTAGTGAATGGCTTCGCAGAAAATAATAATTTGTTTAAAATTGTTTTGTACTGATGAATCTTGTTTTACAAGGAATGGAGTTGTAAGTTTTTTTAATTTGCATGTGTGGACTGATGAGAATCCTAAAGAAACACGACAATAATAACTTTACCTGATGGCCACGGTAATAAACATCTTGTTTTTATCACCTACCGAATTCAAAGTTTTAAATCCGTGACACTGCTACGCAAATCGAAACATACAGACCTGCAAATAATGCAACTTTTCTTAAGAATGGCTTCTGTAGGCGATTTTCTCACTAGACGACTTTTTAAATAAAATGACCTATTCGATGTTGCTGCTCGTTTTAAAAAAATACGACCATTGTAAAAGTTTTAACCGCTAAAAGGGAGAGGTAACCGGAGAAAACTGTCACCCAGTATAACAATTTGACTAAAGTTTTAAGAAATAATATGCCATAATAATCCAAATAAATGTTATGAAGTTATTAATGAAATTAGTTTTATTTTTGACAACTGTGAAGTCTTGTAACTCAAAAATCAAAAATTATTTATTTAACTTTTTTTCGTAGATCGTATCTATTTATCGTCCTGAATATGCAGTCAAACGTTGTCGGTGAAATTTGCGGACTCCCTGTATTTTATTTTTGTAATCAAGTGATAAATACAAATGGCTGCCTTTTTATTTTTCTCAAAATTTTCAGTTTTCATAGTTACAGCATTATGAATTTTGAAAAATGGAAAGTTAGTATAATATTAAAATTACACACAATTCAATACACAACAAGTTTAATTTTGTTAAAAAAATACTGTTTGTACTTATAAGGTGATTATGAAAAAGAAATACTTTGCACAAATATGTATGGGACCATTTTTAATTTTCCCGAATTTTTGGTATTAGAACCTATTTAGAATAGCTTTCATGAATTTTTTCAAATTTTTATTTTCTTCCTTCAAGATGTTATGAGCATCTGAATATTTTGGGTAAAAATTTTCAAATACTTGCAACTTGCTAAAGACGAAAGATACCATAAACTTTTTTTATTTTGCTCGTTTTGAAATGCAGTTTTATAAAAAAATAAAAATAAAATGTTTTTAGTTTTTTAGGTGTTTAATGATTTTTAAACAAAAAAAAAGTGCTTTTCCTTAAATATTCTTTAAAAAATAGTCTTTCAATATGCAAAATTTATGAGATAGGTTCTAGAGTTGGACCTTTTTTTACAGTTTTTTTTGTCAAATAAAAAAATTGGTTTTTTCTTTTTAAATTTTTACGGATAACACGCTATAAAACCAAATTTTATCATAGAGGTACATCGTTATGACAAATTACTAAAAATACCATATTTTTAAAACTACTATTAATATTGTCATTACTAAATAACTAAATTATTATTAACTAAATTTCTATAGTATTCTTTAGTGAATTTTAAAGGATTTTTATAAAGAATTTTTTTAAATAATTTAAAAATTAGTAAGTGAAATAATTTGAAATTGGGCACATGTATTTATGTAAAGATTGTCCAAAATCAAAGGGTTTTCCTAAAATTTACAAGCACCAGTGGCGGAGGTACAAGGTATCGGTGCAATATTTTTCTAAATAAAATGGTACGCCACTGCTTTACAGTAACAACCATGATATTTTCGGAATTGTCTTTCAATTTTCTACAAATTACTACTCTGTTATGTTTTTCGAAAAAAGCCTGATTTTCAAATAAAAATTGGCCTCAATGATTTGGGATCGAGGGGGATTATCCCTCTTTATCCTGCCTCATCTCGTGTAGGCCTGGACAGCTTTCGTAGGTGGGCCCCATCCGTCGTCTACCCCGACCGCAAATGCGGCCGGTGTAGGCGCTTTGTGGGACCTCCTTTTGTCCTGGCTGGGCCCCGCCGGCTAGGGCCCTTTCTTCTGGCGCTCTTCTTGCTTCGCCGGCTCGTCTGTGTAAACCCCGGGGGTAGTGTCATGTTTATGTGTGGTATGGTTGGGTAGGGTAGTGCGGCTATGCAGCCTGGGATGCGCTTTGCTAAGGTGGCCCTTAGGCTAGCGCGGGAGGGGAGGGGTAAGGAGGGTATGGGGGGTGTGTATGTGTGTGTGTGTGTGTTTGTCTTCGTTTCTTGATCCTGGCTGTCTCTGAAACAGAAAAGGTTAGCGGGCAGGGGGGGGGTCATTGGGGTGGTCACCCAGGGTCAAAAAGTTGGTGTCTAGGTCTTTTGTGTTTGTCGGTCACGTCGGGTACGTAGTCAACGGCTTGCCTGAGGAGGGGATTGTCATGTCTAGCGGCTACGTCAAATCGTTTCTCCGCGTTTTGTCTTATTGTCTGTGTAGCGTTTGTGTATTGTAAGTCTCGTAATATGTCAGTGTTTCTTACGTACCAGGGCGCGTCGGTGGCCGTGCGGAGGGCTATGTTTTCCACAGCCTGTAATGACTTTAAGTGGCTTTTTGCCGCGTGACCCCACGCCGTGGAGGCGTAGGTTAGCTGCGGTTGAAGTACCACCTTGATAAGCGTTCGCTTATTCCTTAAACTGAGGGTGTTTCCACCTTTGAGTAAGGGATAGAGCCTAGCCCTGGTGGTCTTCGCTCGCGCCACCGTCTCCACGATGTGCGGTTTCCACGTGAGACGCTGGTCCATCGTCACGCCCAGGTATCGTGTTTGTCGATTCCAGGAGATAGGTTCCTGGGATAGTGTCAGTCTGTCGAGGTTTTGTGGGATTTTTCGTTTGGTAAAAAGGATAGCCGAACTTTTGTTGGGATTAATTTTGACTTTCCACCTGTTGCACCAGGTTTCAAGTTGGTCTAAGGAGTTTTGGAGGAGGGAGACGGAATATCTAGGATCTACGGATTGGGATGTGATTGTCAGGTCGTCGGCGTATAAGTATATGTTGGTGTTGGGGGGATGTGGGATGTCGGAGTTGTAAATGGTGTATAGGTGTGGGGACAGGACGGTGCCCTGGGGGACACCGGCCTCCATGGGACGGGTGGTGGAAAGGGAATCTTGGATTTGGATGCGGAATTTTCGGTGGTGTAGGTAGGATTTTATGAGTTTGGTAAAGGATATGGGATATTGGTTGGTGAGCATTTTCATCAGTAGGCCTTCATGCCAAACCGTATCGAAGGCCTTTGCGACGTCCAGGAAGACAGCACCAGTGTACTGTCCCCTGTTGAAGGCCGCCGTGATGTGCTCGGTAAGGCGAAGGATTTGGAGTTCAGTGGAGTGATTGGGTCGGAAGGCGAACTGCTCGTCTGGAATGACTTGCAGTTCTTGGGAGTGGGTTCTTAGACGGGTTAGGATAATTTTTTCTACCACTTTGCTCATAGCCGGGAGCAGGCTAATGGGCCGGTAGTTGGATGGGATGGTGTGACCTTTGTTGGGTTTTGGGATTTTAAGGAAGTAGATGGCTCTGCTTTCACTTTGTGTGACGAACCATGATAGTTGACTGCCGACTTCCTTTTTCCTAGCCACGTGGATCGCCCTGTCCAATGTGACACTTTCTTGCAATTCAAAAAATTTATCCAGGATTTCACCTTTGTCGAAACCAGAAATAAAGTCCGTGAGGATTTGATCCTATGCGTCCAAACTTGTATTTTCCTCCCAGGTTTTTTACTCCAGCTGCCCATTGCGCTACTGTTTCATGCACGTTCTCGAAGCTTAATAAAATTTGTAACGTTCCAAAATCGATGTTGGCTTGATGAAATAGTTGTCGAAACTTTGAATGAGTTCTGCCTAAGATTTCTTTTTGGGAACTTCGGGTACACACAAATCTGCTGCTAATTTATAAGCGTCTTCGTCGAGGTTATTTAATAGCACTGATTTTTGAATTCTTTCTCCTTTAATTTCATTAGCGATGAAATATTTGTTCAAGCCTAGCTCTGTGCACTGACCAGTCACTGTCCATTACGAAAAGTTCTCGAACTTATCCAATTTTTTAATTCATTTTAATTTTTACCTCGTCCTCACTGTTAGGTATATCGATTTAGGAATGAATGTATTACTTTTATTTTCCATCTGGCTACAGCAAATCTAATATCTACAATACATTACCTACTTTTTATAATTCGGTGAAAACTAATATACAGCTTACTAGCTCGCATACACCTTACACACCATATAAAGTTTAACACACACACTAACACTTGTTTTTTGATCCTCTCAACATATCAGAGTTTCTGCGAAATTGGTGAGACACTTGGGGACCCTTATCTATCCCATTTTTTACGTTACATTATGAAAACTTAAAATCGACAAAACTTTTTAAATTCAAATGGGACAACCTGTATTTTTATGCATGATTTTATAGAAAATTAAATTCTCTTTCATTTATATAGGCATTTCTTACATTCTCATGATTATTACATTAAAAATGTCATCAATATGTCTTAAAACACAAATATTGGCATTGCCATTCAGTATTCTACAGGTATCAAGTATTTTTAATTTATTTTATATCCATGGAAAATTCAGCACGAATTAGAATTATTAGCTGTATTTCTATAATTTGGTTTATTGCAAACGAAATCGAACAATTAATAAAATATTTTCGGTTGGTTTTCTAAGAATTTTGCTCTAATTTACAATGTTGTCGGCCAGTGTTTAAAGAATAGCATGATTTCAAATAACTAACAAATGCATTATCAGGTAAATTTATGATATTTGGAATGAAGTTAATAGGAGAGAATATTATAATTTAAATTTTTGGTTACTTTAAATTTAATTCTTTTCTTAATGAAGTAATAATTATTTGCTTTATTCTACTTGCACTTACTGATAATAGCATCCCGTTGGAAGAAAATAATCTTATAATTTTTGGTAAATGTATTAGGTATCTCATTATTTAAAAGATATAACAAACGTGAAACAACGCAGTTTATTAATGTAATTATGAAAAAAATAAAACTATAAAATATTTCAATGTGCTACAAAGAAAGCTATTTGTATGTAGCTCGCCGAGATTCATTCGCGTCTAATTCCTCAAATGTTGCAAAATACCAAATCATAGTAATGTAGCTAACAACTCTGATTTTATGGTGAATATCCCATGGATACAAAATAAATTCCAAATATCCTCAAATATCAAAATGAAGCAGGTGAATTATTACATAAAGGATCGCTGGTTACTGAACTGCCCGTGGATTGGGTAGACGTTCGTTCACAGGTAGGGTCCTGCTGGTGGCTCTGCTACGTGGTTCGGTTTAGTGGGACACCATTTCCACCTTTCGGATTCACCTCCCTTTCGTTGCGTTGCTGTGCTGCGGGATTATACTTGTTTCAAATAAACGAACTTAAAATAATTTGTTTTTCTCTTTGCGAGTATAGCATTTTTAATTAACAATTTGTAGTTACACTTTTTTTAGTTGATTAGTTGATGAAGTTACTGCCACTGTCACTTTTATTGATGTATCCATTGTCACTAGCTAAGAACTTGATATTTTAAATTTAAATTTTTATTTATTTTTATTTGCTAATATTTCAAGACAATTGACTTTGAGTATATGGCTTTATATTAAAAAAATGTTTAGAAGTACACGAAGAATCAATAAATTAATTCAGATATAGGATATCCCATTTAAGAAAGTATAATTTTTGATCTACCCTGTATACTAATATGTTTGATCAATTTCCAAATACCTGTACAAAAAGTACAGAGAAAATCCTACAGGCTCACATTTTTTATAAAATTTTACCGCCCACATGAACAAGTTGTGGGGGTGGACATTTTAGAAAATCACCCGGTACAAGGTGTTTCACTTTCTATTTTTGTAACTTTTGAAATCGATAAAACTATGAAAAATAATGTGGGTTTATTTAATAAACTATACATATTCCGGAAAGGTCGCGATTTCGAGATAAGGAGCTAAATTTGAATTTCTTTCATGTTTTTTTTAAATGTCTTTGAAACGAGGAACCTTCGTAATATTTTGAGAACTCTTCCTGCTAATGATAACTATTAGTTGGTGCTAGAATGATAGCTGTACTTACACTGATTACAACTTTTTTAAGGTACCTCCCAAGCTAAAATTTTTCTGTGGTTCAAAGCGCTCGACTGGGCACCAAAATTGATTGTATCTCAGTTTTCCTAATATTTTTTCTCTTGACATTTTTTGAATTTCCTAGCCGATCTTTTCAATTCATTGAAGATATTTAAAAAAAAAAACATTAAAAAAGTTCAAATTTGGCGCCTCATCCGGGATAAAGTAACCAAGATAAAAAGTGAAACACCCGTAGAACGATTTTTGTTTTTTTACAGACTGTTCATATAGTGGAAACAACATCGCCACGACGACGATGAGGCTGCGAAGTGCCTCTCGTAAGAATGATTGCTCGAATAATAAGGAACCAGGTGTCGGTATATCTAAATTAGGTTTTTCTGACAATGCAAACAGAATGTGTCGCGTTAAAAATAGAACGACTGGTTCTAATAAACAAACCGCCTCTACTTTAGATAGCTCTCAAAGGCTTAAAGATAACACTTCTGATGCATTGTCAGAAGAAATAAACTTAGTAACACACACTCACCAACACAACATTAATCCTGATGCACACGATGCTGTTCCGTTACAAGTACGACATCGCGAACTAACTTTACGAGGTAAATTGAAAAATAAGCTTCGACAGGCACAACCAAAAAAAGTTGCGAATCTTACACCGTCAACTCTCTATGTCCAATTAACACGAGTGGTTGATGGTGTACAAACATCTGTCGATGAATCTCCGCTACGCGAGGCGACGCTTTCGCCTACCACTCCCCCGCCTTTCGTCCAAATTCCGAACGAGGATTTGCATATGCATGAAAGCGACGCTATCGTCGCTCGCGAGTCCACACGCGACAACGAAAATGTCGTACCTGTAGCCGTGCAGCCGCCCAGACGGAAGCACGCGGCGATCCCGAAAAAGGTTACCTGGCGGTTAGCTCGTGTTGCTACGGCGGCAGTTTTGGAACAACAATGCGCCACGGTATACCACTGTGGTGATTTCGATGAACGCTGCGTTCATTGCGGTGCAAAGTTTTTCCAAGGCGAGTCGCGCAATAGACAGGGTATCCGCTTGGGATGTTGTAAGAACGGATCGTACGCGGCGCCTCCTCTGGGCGAGTGTCCCCCCTCGCTTAAAAATCTTTATACGGGAAACGATCATAGATCCGTCGAGTTCAGAAACCGTATACGATTAATTAACAGTCTGTTTGCCATGGCAACATTCAAAACCTCTCAACCTATTATCGTAAACGAGGGTCAGGGTCCGTGGTGTTTTTTCGTGCGCGGTGAAATTTATCATTTTACGGAAGGGGTTCCAGACGCTGGAAACCTCGGCAGTCCGAGACTGCAACATTATTACTTTTTGGACCCGGATGTCGCTCTGGAACATCGACTCGCTTTCGTTCGGGGCCGCGTACATCGCGATACTTTGGGATTAATCGAAATTACGTTACGTAACGTAAATAGGTATGTTAAGGGGTATAACGTTATGGGCACAGTATTGAGAGAGAGACTTCGTTCGGGTCGGGACGTAGATGACGTTATAATTGGCCTCGTGAATAATTATTCTAATATCAATATTTTGTGCCGAGATCACAATTTACCCGATAGTCCAAGCGACACGGCGGCTCTTTTCGACGGAATAGAGCCGCCGTTTCGTGTCGATTTACGACTTTATTCGCGATCGGATCCGAGGAACAACGGCCATCACGAATTGAAGAATCTCAACTCGTTGGCTGATCCCATGGTGTACCCCTTACTTTTTCCTAGAGGCGACGACGGGTATAGCGTAAATTTGGATTATCATAACCGTCCCGCAAAGACCGTTACTTTTAGAGAATTCTATCGGTATAGAATTCAAGTGCGTGACGGGTTTTCGGTATTGCATTACGGGGGTAAATTGTTTCAGCAGTACCTTGTCGACGCGTGGATTAAGGTAGAGGCGAATATGTTGTGGTGGCTAAAACAGCATCAAATTAAACTTCGGCGCATTGAACAACAAGCGCTGCGACGTTATAATCGGATCAATGCTAGGGGGGACACTCCAGTACAAAACGTTGATCGTGTTTGCGCGCTACCAGCAAGCTTTTACGGCAGTGACCGCCATAGACAAAGGCAATACCTGAACGCTATGACGGTGGTAGCGCGCCACGGTAAACCAGACCTTTTTATAACATTTACTTGTAACCCCAGATGGGTAGAAATCTCTTCAAACCTAGAGCATAATCAAAAGTGGGAGAATAGGCCGGACCTGGTTTGTCGGGTCTTCCACGTTAAATTCTTGGAATTCATGGATGATATAATTCATAAACAGCTCTACGGGGTTATTCTGAATTATCATTATGTCATAGAATTCCAAAAAAGGGGTCTTCCCCATGCACATATAATCGTTACTTTTATAGACGACGACAAACTTGAGGATTCGGAGTCCGTAGACAGTGTAATATCCGCGGTGATACCCGACAGAGTCGCACAACCTCTGTTGTATCAACGTGTCGGGGAATATCAAATACACACCCCCTGCGGTCCTACGAATCCTCGAGCGCCGTGTATGCGGAACAACAAGTGCAGCAAATTCTACCCCATAGATTATGCCGAGATTACTCGATTAGGAGCCGGCGGTAATAACCGCCCTGTTTATAAAAGACCGCGCGATGGAAGAACAATTTTAGTTCCCAATACCCGTCTGGAGGTTACAAACCAACATATAGTGCCTTACAATAGCTTCGCACTGGCCAAGTACGCTTGTCATATAAACTTTGAGGCCGTGGGATCGCTTTTGTCAATAAAATATCTCTTCAAATATGTTTCCAAAGGAGCCGAATCTATCACACCCCGACATGATACCAACGACTCACTTTCCCACTCAACTCAAATTGATGAGATCAAGAAATACCTTGATTGTCGTTGCGTCAGCTCCATGGAAGCCACCTGGCGACTCATGGAGTTTAAGATGAGCGACAGATCTCACGGTGTCTTGGTTCTGCCTGTTCATTTACCGGGGGAGAATATCTTCCTTTATGACGGGCTGGATGAAGACACCGAACACGCGGAACACCTTTTGCGTGTACCTTCGAAACTGGAAGCATGGTTCGCTTTGAATCAATGCTCTGCGGAAGCTCGGAGGTACAAATATGTTGAGATACCGGAATATTATACTTGGGATGGGAAAGTGGGTCGTTGGACCATTAGAAAACAAGTACCAAAATTGATCGGTTGTATCGCGAAGGTGGGTCGCTCCGCGGATCAATCCGAGAAACACTTTTTACGCACTTTACTTGCACATGTACGGGGCGCAACATCTTTTCAGGACTTGCGAACCGTAGAGGGGCAAGTATTTGATACTTTCAAAGATGCGTGCACACGGCGCAATTATTTACACCATTCAAATGAGTACGAACTTTGCCTCGGCGAGGCTATTGTAAGGTGTCGTTCTAAGAAATTACGCGAACTATTTTCCTTAATATGTTGCGCGGCCGTCGACGAAGATAAAATAGACACAATTCCCGTATTGTGGCAACGGTATAGTTATTGTATGTTGGAAGATTTTGTTCGTGGCGGTATGGCAGTGAGGCCATCCCTTCTCGCGGCTGCGGAACATGTTGAAAGAATAGTTTCGCGTAATAACATAGTTAGTTTGGCTACGTTGGGGATTTCTATCGCCGACGTAGTCGAAGATGTCGAGCAATTCAACGACGGTGACACTGAGAACGGCGACAATAATAGACCCACCGACGATGACGACGATCGTTACCGTAAACTAAATTTTGTCGAATACAATCCCGTTCTTTTTAACGTCGAGCAGAAAAAGATTTTTGTACACGTCCTTCGAGCCATTTCGCTACGAACCGGTATTGCCCTACCCGATGCGCTGCTACCGTTTCTAGATGATGTCGACTCATTTACAGACAATGTAGCAATAGATCAACGCCAATCCTTATTTTACGTAGGCGGACCCGCAGGCTCCGGAAAGACGTATCTTTACAATACGTTGTTAACGGTAGTACGCCAAATTTTTCGTAGAAATACAACCGCGGTAGCTTGGACCCATATCGCCGCCAATTTACTAATCGACGGACAAACAGTCCGGAAAGCGTTTCAGTTACCCGTTACTTTAGACGACAAGTCTGTAGCGGGGTGGCCGCTGCAAGACCAAAATTCCAAGTGTCTTAAAGATGTAGCTCTGATTATTTGGGACGAGGCCCAAATGGCGCCTAAATTGGCCATAAACGCGGTCGATAGATACCTGCGGCGTATTCATAACACCCCAACGACGCCAATGGGTGGTAAAATTGTCATCTTTGGCGGCGACTTTAAACAGTCGTTGCCTGACACTGTATTCGCGTTCGCGAACAAATCCGATGTTATAGAGAACACGTTAATGTTCAGTCCGTTGTGGCCAGAAACGACTAAATTTCAGTTAACGGGAAACGTGAGGGCAGGAGTGGTACAATTACCGGATCCGCTCCTAGCCGACGACTCTTTCGCGAATTGGCTACTCCGATTAGGAGAAGGTCGCCTACCTCATGTATCGCTGACGGCCGAAATCGCGGCTCCTTCCGATTTAATTGAAATTCCGACAATTATACGCGTCCCGTCCCGCGAGGACCTAATAGCCTTCGTCTACGGGGACGATTTTACCTCTATAGACGTCGGTTTTAAGGCTATCCTTTGTTCAACGAACTCCGCCGCGGCTAAGGTCAATTCGGAAATATTAAGTAGATTACCGGGTGAAAATAAAATTTACGTAAGCGTGGACGACTATAAAAATCATCCTCGTGATGACTTTTATGTGACTGACGACCTCTTAAATTCTATAAATTCGCCGTCACTACCGCCGCACGAGCTACATGTAAAGGTCGGAGCGGTCGTGATTTTGTTGAGAGACGTATACGTAGACGGGAAGCAATGCAACGGGGCTCGACTGCGGGTCACTGGTCTATACGATCACGTCATCGAATGCCAATTGCTCACTGGCGATAGGGCGGGCGCAACACTGTGGTTGCCCAAAATCAAAATGACCGCCACGGATACTTCCTTACCGTCGGAAGTGATCCGTATTCAGTTTCCCGTGAAACTGGCCTTTGCTATCACTATCGACATGTCGCAAGGGCAATCAATGACGAAGGTTGGCGTTTATCTGAATCGCCCGTGTACCGCACACGGACAATTGTACGTCGCCTTTAGCCGAGTCAGCCGGGTAAACCAGCTGAGAGTATTTGTAGAGAACGGTAATTGTCAGGGGACTTTTAAATTTCGGGAACGAAAGGTATTTACTAGGAACGTTGTGTTCCCTGAGGTAATGTCTTTCGACGAAACGGGCACGCCGTGTCGCAATGTACGCGTAGATCACGACAGTTTCGACGCCGCAGATTACGTCGAAACCGTTTTCGAGGAAACGGGCGATAATGACAATAACTCGGACCATAACAATAATGACGACACTGACTGAACGTACGGTGTCAAATTTTACCGGGAACTTTTGGCATCCGTCCGGTAACAGCACCAACTAAGGTACTTGAGGTAAATAAGGCCCAGGAGGTAATAAGGCCCGCATTTAAAATTTCGCGCTAAAATAATTTGATATATCACTCTTCACGCACACATGCGTTTACTTTAGTTAGAAGTACAATTTAGTTTTGGTTGAAAACGGAAAAGTCTCATTTATTTTTTCAAAGGTCAAAGTTATGGAAAAGTGTTTTTTTGACGCGAGAGTTGATGAGACAAGTCCGATTAAATTCCGATAATTTGTTTATGCGCCTAGTTAAAAAATGGTCGAAAATTTACGTTTTTTTCAATTGCTAATAATTAATGCAGTTTTCATCGCAGTTACTTGTAATTCTGGTACAAAGAGCTTAAAAAATCCTGATTTGTAAGTGTCTGCGATGAAAATTGCATTAATTATTAGCAATTGAGAAAAAAAGTCCATTTTCAACCATTTTTGAGCTCTCGCGCATAAACAAATTATCGGAATTTAATCGGACTTGTCTCATTTTGCAGGTTTATTTAATACCTACCTTTTTTTGTATAAACCTTTTCCATAACTCTGACCATTGTTTAAATAACTAGTCTCGAGGTGATTTTTTAATATTTTGTTTATAACACGTTTCCGAAGAATATTCCGCAGAGAAACTTCTAATAATATTTTTTCCTGAGACATTCTGTTTCATGTCTATAATGACTGGACTACATGTTGATTATTAAGGGAAATGAGCAATAAAAGTTTTATATTTCTTTTTTTCTAATTTAAGGATGTTTTTAAGGAGTCATTTAAGTTGCGAAAAATTGTAAGTTCACAAGAGGCCTTATTATGCCAGGTTGGTTTAATAAGGCCCAAAAAAATTTAATAAGTCAAATGTTTTTAAAAAGATTGTCTCTTGTACCTATTATTTGTTTAACTTTTGTGATAACTTAAATTAATAAACATTGTAGAAAACATGATTTTGTCTTTCTAAACAACTAAATATACTATTTATTGCATATTTAGGCCTTACGTGCCTCAAGTACCTTAGACAATCGATTTTACAATTCCGACAACGACTAAACGGATTCTCTTTACGACTATTACAGACACTGTTCTCCAGTCGTCACCGTAACGTAAGGCTTTTTTCGCGACTGAATATTGGTGAATATCAGACTTGTAGTTTCTGTTTTTATCTCTTTTGATTTTAGTTGTCATATGGTAGTTTAAATCTCTTCGTTCACTCATATTGCACATACTACAACTTCACTCGCGAAACAAAGCTTGTAGATGACCTCGATTAAGACCAACAGTGTCGTAGCTAAGGTCAAGAGCGCCCAGAGCAAGATTTGGAATTTAGAGTGTAATTTAAGTTACGTTAATTATTTTAAGGTTTGCGCCCCTGGCAGCCGCCGCCTCGGCCAGCCCCTAGCTGCGACGCTGTTGGCCCCTTCTCTTCCCTAAATTTCCATTCTTCTTTCCTTTTCATTTATTCGCTATTTTCGTTCCTGTCTATCTATTTCTACTCTTGTTCTTTTCATATCGACTGAAACTATAACTTTTCTCTCTGTATTCGATCCTGTCCGTTGTTGCTTATAAATATTTTATATATTTATGAAGCCGTACAACGCTGACGAGATCAAGGAAGATCGAAACAGGATGTCCTTTTCTGTTCAATCTTCTTGTTTGACCTTATTAATATTTTTCTATTTCAGATTTACAAAGGAACCTCATTTTGGATTGCTGTGAAAAGCGGCGCGGTAACCTGCAACACTCAAGTCCTGTGTGACCCATTATGCATAGAAAATTGAACATAGAAAATTGTCCTGTATATTAATTTTTCTATGCCCATTATGCGTGCCGCTACTTAGTAGTAGAGTCGCATTAACCCTGCTGAAGTCTCTCTGATGTCCTGAGATGACAGAAATGTTCCTCCACCCCCAGGTGTTTCTATGTGTTCGCCATTAAACAGGTATAATACAGTGTAAAAAGATTTGTCGTATCCGCATAACCTGCATTTTGTAGGTCAATCATGCAAGAGAGGTTTTGTTTGTGGCAAAAATACTAGCAGCAAACGGACTGTACCATCGTATAAAAGACAGTCTGTAGATATAGGTATGCTTATATGTATGTTTGCTACTCCAATTTACCATCAATTTTTTATAAACATTTTCATGCAAAAAACACATTTTTGTAGTTTTTGAATGGTAGGTATAAAAAGACAATTTGTAGATAATCGACATACGAATAAAACCAGAGGTCGATAATTGGAAACGAAGAAAATTCGGAAAAATTAGAAAATTGGGAAATTTTATATTTTGTGTACAGGGTGATTTCACTTTAAATACAGAACCTGCAGGAATAGATTAGTTGCCAAAAAATAAGTTGAGTTTGCTCTAAAAACTTTTTCCTGTGGGACGTAGAATTCGAGATACAGGGTGTTCAAGTTTCCAAAAAAATATATTTTTTCTGTCATATCTTCACATTTCGCTGAACGATTTGAGTGAAATTTACTACAGCGTATTCACTTAATTAGGCCTTTTTTGAATGTAATAGTAACCTCGTCGCATTAACCAGTGGCGTGCTACTGAAGGTACCACTCCGTTTTCCCAAGAAAAAGATACGCTACTGGCGGTTTTTTGTAAAAATAATGTTAAATTCAGGTACTGTTACGTTAAATGGATGAAAAGTGTTTCTTGGTGTTTTTTAATAGTAGCAGCCGTTTAGAAGATAACTTACTTATTTGCCGACCATAATGCGCACATTTAGTCTCACACGTGGCTACATAATAGTATATTACGTAATAAGTGTTGTAAAAAGCATTTTACGCACGAATGGAAAAGTTACGCACGACGCCGCGTAGCGGCGAGTGCGTAATTCTATGAGTGCGTAATGCATTACACCACGTATTACGTACTATACTTTACCTACGACCACTACTTTAAATACTTAAAAACATGCCGTCTGCGATCAATGCAAGATTCCTATTACGTCGTACGGTAAAAAAATCGCACAGCTTGGTAAAAAAATCGTACAGTTTTCCTAGTAACCGCCTAGCAACGGTCAATACAAACAGTATTGTATTGGCCGTTGCTAGGCAGTTGCTAGGAAAACTGTGCGGTTTTTTTTACCGTACGTAATAGAAATCTTACATTGATCGCAGACAGTGTGTTTTTAAGTACTTACAGTAGTGGTCGTAGGTAAAATTGTTTAAAATCCATCTACAAAAATTGATTCTTAGATTTTTAGAATTAAAACTAGCTTTGTTTATTTATTCCTGAAGCTGCAGCTTGAGCTTATGAACACGAGACGAAATGTGGCAAAGAATAGAGGAAAATTGTAGTGTCCTCAGGGAAAATCATGTCATGATAAGTTCATCTATAAATAGCCTGATTAGAAGATGAAAAAGTGAATCTATGAGTATTTTTAATTGGTTTTGGACAATTGTTGTAGGAGTCATTACTTAATTACTTACTCGACCTATTGCTAATGTTATTTTATTATTTAGACTTTGTAATTTTTTCCAGAAATAAAATTATTTCTACAAAAAAACGAAGGTGGCGTATTCTATTATTGGGAAAAATTGGCGGGCGGTTTACTAACGCGTCACTGATTAAAACCAGGAGGTGTTCATCAAATAAACGGATTATTTATCAAGAAAATTAAATAAAACGTTAAAAACAAGCTCAAATATCTCCTAAACGGCTGCTACTGCTATTAAAAAACACAAAGAAACATTTTTCATTCATTTAAAGTAACAGTACCTGAATGTAACCATTTTTACAAAAAATCGCCAGTGACGTATTTTTTTCTAGGGAAAATGGGGCGGCACCTCCAGTAATACGCCACTGGTTATAAAGACTCAAGGTTAATATTACATTCAATAAAAGGTCTAAGTACTTCCTTATTTATTTTTTGGTAACGAATCTAGTCTTGCAGTTTCATAATATTACTCTACCTATACTATAACTAACAATATTCAAGATTGTATACCTATATATCCATTTCCCCTCCTCTCCAGATCTACCCACTACGTGCGCTCGGCCGTTTTTGGGCATGTTTGGAGGAATTTTTCACCTATTTCGCATCATTTTATCGGAAAATTAAAATATACGTTTTGTAGTGTTAAACTTATTAAACTTATGCACACTTAAAGTACATATAATTATAATTCACTACTTTTGTGCACAATGTCATCTTTACAACTTAAAAAATGGCAGAGTAATGGATTAAAAAAAACGAGTTTTCTTGTATTCTAACTATCCGATCGAATCGATAGACCTCTCGTTTTATTCGTATTTCGATTCTCTACAAATTGCCTCTTTATAGCATTCAGATTGCTTCGTTAGTTTATGTTTTATAAGCAAAAAAATTTAAAAATGCGTTTTTTGTACGAAAATGTTAATAAAAAATTAATGGTAAATTAGAGTAAGAAACATATAAGCATATTATATCTACAGACTGCCTTTTACATGATGGCACAGTCGGTTTGCTACTCGTATTTTTGTCAATCACTGATTTAATGTTCTATTGATTGACTTATTGCATTAAAAATTATTTTCAAAAGGTTTAATTAAAGTATATTGCACGCAGTTTGTTACTTTTTGTTTTTTATTATTTTACGCAAAAAGGGTACCCAATATATGCATGATGATGTTGGTACTATATTATATGTCTGGTCTGTTTAGAAAATAATCGAACATTATTTTCTTAAACTTTATTATTAATTGTATACATTTATCGGTCCTTGTCTCCTTCAAAGTACTCCCCTACCGAATTCACACACCTTTCCCAGCGGTGATTATTGAATTTTTGTCTCAATGTCGCAGCTGTAAACCCAGCTTTCGTCTCCTGTAATGATCCTTTGAATAAAGGCTTCAATAATTGGTGCAATAATTACATACATCTTACGTCCTTCTCTAAGTGGAAGTTTTCACTCTCCAATTTCACATTCCTGTTTAAAACAGACCGTACTATATTTTGAGCACGCTCGATAAAGGTTTCGCCATGTTAATGCTACAAACTGTTAATTTATTAGTTCTAAAGAGAACGTTTATCTGCTTTCAATCGATTCCAGTACACAAATCTCAAGGAGCTGCCATCGAAAATAACAAAAATATGTTGTTTATTATACCTATCAGTTTTTTATTATAACTACACTACACTCATATTTAAAGGAATCAACACATTTTACTATAATTTATAATAAATCTGTGTTTTAAATTTTAAATACATCAAATGATATATTTAAATCTACCGCTTTAAATTAGCGGTACACCTATGTTACCAACCGAGTTAGTTACCTACTTAAGAATCAACCGCATTATCTAGTCGCTATTCAATATTATTTTAATATTTTAATTCAATATTTTCTTTGACCTGGGTGGTCTGTGGACCTGACACAATGAGGGAGCCAGCTGTCCTTTAAATGCCAATGGTGTTCCGATGTTGGTATTATGAAAACGATCCTGTATTATTTTATTTGTTTTGTACCGGCAGAGGAAGAAGTAGTTACGTAGCACGGTCCGTGGTAACGTAGCGGGTAGAGACGAAGCATAGAAAATTTGAATATGTACTTATATACCAATAATATATTAATTTTTCTACGAGACGAAGCAGATCACCAGTCCGGAGCATATTTTATAGTTGCTAACTCTAATCGCCTAATCTGATCTGAAAGTCTACAGTCTACAGAGAAGTTGAGGGTCGAGGTAAGAAACGTTAGAAGCTCATCTCATTAGCGTTCTTGTTCTGGCTTCTAGTGAGATGTGTAATTGCATTGTTAATTAATTGGACAAGAATTGCAAGTGTTTGTGATGTGTAGCAGGCGCTCGCTCGATTGCAGGATTTTTTTGAGCAGTTCGCATATGGAGACGACCCAGTCTCCCTGAGTTCGCAGTTCGTTTTTGTGTTGGGAGTCCTAGGAGATGGCCACAAACTTAGAAACAATGGAATTGACAGAACGTGAAACTTCGAAGACAAAGAAAAGAGTGAGTACCCACAGTTATGTCATAATTCTTTTTGTACCTTGTTTATTATGTTATTTCAAGTATGTACATACATAGGTAGGTACATATTGTTTATTTGTATTAGATATACACCTATTATGACAAAAGCCGTACAGGAACCCATTTTCATTCTTTTAAGAACCAAGAGTTATAAAACTGACTTCTAAAGTAACAGTAAGTCCTATATACTTTTTCAGAGTTGAAGTTCTTTTTAGTTTTGAATTATATAGGTACATACTCGTATTTCATTTTAATTTCAATACAGTGTATAGAATTTTAAAATTATAAATATCTACTTCAGTTTTTTAGAGAAATTCAGTTCTTGCAAACATTTTGGTAGATGCCTATGTTTTTTTGCATGAATTCCATCTGATCTGTTCATAAATAATATGTTTATACAAGGTTACTTTTAGCGTTTGTATTAAATTTCAGCTTTTCTTTTATTAAATGTACAATAGTGCTAACAGATTTGTCAACGGGGCAAAATCTTGAGTTTAACGTCGGTAATATAAATCTATATTAAAATTGTCTTTTTTTTCAGTCTGATTAGACTCTAATTTGATTTTACTAAATTTATTTAGTTAACTTTGAGGGAGAAGCCGCTGATCAAAATTTGTACGCTAATACGTACGAACATACTTTCATAATTAATTACCTACCCAAATATTCCTATTATATTAGTAAAATATTACGCAGTATTACTCAAAGATTACTCGAGCTTGTTTACTAAGTTACTCCGGAGAGTAATTCGCTCAACTTTATGAATATTCCAAAATTGGAAAGTCGTTCTGGCCATGAATTTTTAAAGATCTACGGACGATTTTTAGTATTTTTGCAAAAGCCCGCACCAGATTAAGACGTTTTGTCTCGAAAAATTCATCTTCAATGTATTTGTTCCAAAGGACCCCGCACAAATCTTATGGAAATTGGGTCCCGGTCAAATTCGCTGAATTTTTGATATGTGATAGAGTTCATCATACTGGTCAATTGTCTCAATGGCCACAAAGCTCAAAAATGGATAGTTTGGCCGGTACAGAGCTTTAAAGCTCCGAATATCCTCCACGGATTTATGTATATGCGCAGTGTGTATAGACTTTTGAAATAGCCTATTTCATTTTTTTTATTATCTAGGTTTATATTTTTGAGGTTGCTGAATTCAGATCTGTTGTTAGATTTTCAAAATTGACAGTTGGCAGCTGTCAAATAGCTGTCAATGTGCTATAATAAAGCCAAAAACTTGTTTTTTTATGTTTTATCTTTCTTTTTTTTTAGTTCGATAAGTTCAAAGACGATATCAAATCAATAACAATGACTATCGGCAGCTGTCATTTAGCTGTCAACAATTCTTCAAAGTCCGGTAATAAAGTCAAAAAATTATTTTTTGTTTATAACTTCAAGTTTTTTAGATAAGTGAATATAAATATGATATAAAATTATGTAGTCATCAGCTTACAGCTGTCAACAAGCTGTCAACTAACTGTCAAAATGCAATAATAAAGTCAAAAAGTTACTTTTTTTAAAAAGCTTTAAGTTGCTTAGATCACTGAGTTCAAAAGTGATGTCATAAACTTATATCATGTTTGATTTCTTATCCACAAAGTTAAGCACAAAAAATAAGTTACTTGCTCTATTATTGCATTTTGACAGTTAGTTGACAGCTTGTTGACAGCTGTAAGCTGATGACTACATAATTTTATATCATATTTATATTCACTTATCTAAAAAACTTGAAGTTATAAACAAAAAATAATTTTTTGACTTTATTACCGGACTTTGAAGAATTGTTGACAGCTAAATGACAGCTGCCGATAGTCATTGTTATTGATTTGATATCGTCTTTGAACTTATCGAACTAAAAAAAAAAAAAAATAAAACATAAAAAAACAAGTTTCTGGCTTTATTATAGCACATTGACAGCTATTTGACAGCTGCCAACTGTCAATTTTGAAAATCTAACAACAGATCTGAATTCAGCAACCTCAAAAATATAAACCTAGATAATAAAAAAAATGAAATAGGCTATTTCAAAAGTCTATACACACTGCGCATATACATAAATCCGTGGAGGATATTCGGAGCTTTAAAGCTCTGTACCGGCCAAACTATCCATTTTTGAGCTTTGTGGCCATTGAGACAATTGATCAGTATGATGAACTCTATCACATATCAAAAATTCAGCGAATTTGACCGGGACCCAATTTCCATAAGATTTGTGCGGGGTTCTTTATCTAATTTTTTTTTAGATTTCTATGTTTATTGAAGTATCGTATTATAGTGTCGTTAGACCCTGTGAAATCCACCTATAGTTATTTAAACTATTGCCATCACACGTTATAATAAAACATTATTAGAGTTTTAATCCCGTGCTCATAGTTATTTCTAGATTTCTCAAGTGCTCAAAATTCAAACAAATTTCGATCTAATTTTTTTCAGGATATTCATACAAATACATCTGACATGCTCTTTCACAGTTGCGGTTACGGGTATAATAAATTCCGATCATATTATGTTTATTTTCATTTTCGAAATTTGCCAAAACCTTTTTGAACACTTAGTGTAATTTTTTAAATTATACTATTTATTTGGAGTTTTTGTTGTTCATATGCATTTTTTAAAATTAATTTATGATAATGAAATTAAAATTGTAATAGTGTTTTAATTTTGACTCAACAACTCGAGTTATGTATGACCAGGTGATGGTAATAGTAAATAACTAGCTGGATGTCATAGGGTCTAACTACACTTAGAATGTACGATAACTCAAAAAACATAGAAATCTAAATAAAAAATTAGATAAATTTGGAACGAATACATTGCCATTCGATAGAGGGTAAAAAGTTGTCATGAGAAAATATTCTTCTTTTTTCAATATCACCTCAAACAAAGGCTGATAAGAAACAAAAACGAATTGCCAAAATTTCGTTTTTTTTTTCAAATATTTCGAAAACTAATCATATAGTCTTGATTTTTTAGAAGCATTATGTTGGCCCCCTGATTACGGAACTTTGCACCCGTTTAAGCTACTTCGTATCTCTTACTGTTTTCGATATCCCTGTAGTGAGAAGCGAATTTGTATATAACAACGTGCATACAGGGTTGGTTAAATTACAAAAAAAATTGCATATTTTCATGCCATTTCGGATTATTGGAGGTAAAGTTGCATTCCTGAAATAAACTGAAAAAACTGAAAATTTGGCATTTCCTATTTCTTCCATATCTTTTTTATTATTGAAATTAGAGTACCTAATCAAAAACCGGAACCCATGTAGATATAGGTAGGTACATAATCCGAAATGGCGTCAAAATATGCAACTTTTTTGTAATTTAACCAACCCTGTAAATCTTCTAGTTCAGAAGATACTAATGGTGTACATCGTGACCTCTTCTAATTTGACATGGAATATGGAATTACTTTTGTTAATTTTTTAAATAGGTACATATTTAATTTATTTTTATATACAAGGTACGTGTTAATGAAATAAGTACCTACTCAAAATTCGAGAGTGTGTAAAACATGTCGAAATATTATGAAAACCTTAGTAAAGTTTTTGTCAGTGGCGGCTCCTAAGGCAGATACAGCCTCTTGAAAGGGTAACTCAGGAAACAGTTTTTATTACATAACTTCGAAACGGTTTAATATTAAATCACGAAATTTTCGAGTTATATTACTATTTGTATGCTTAGTGATCGCTAGAATATAAAAATCAAAATTTGCTACAGGGGCGTAACAAAATGCGGGATCNATCACCTCAAACAAAGGCTGATAAGAAACAAAAACGAATTGCCAAAATTTCGTTTTTTTTTCAAATATTTCGAAAACTAATCATATTATAGTCTTGATTTTTTAGAGGCATTATGTTGGCCCCCTGATTACGCAACTTTGCACCCGTTTAAGCTATTTCGTATCTCTTACTGTTTTCGATATCCCTGTAGTGAGAAGCGAATTTGTATATAACAACGTGTATACAGGGTTGGTTAAATTACAAAAAAAATTGCATATTTTCATGCCATTTCGGATTATTGGAGGTAAAGTTGTATTCCTGAAATAACTGAAAAAACTGAAAACTTGGCTTTTTCTATTTCTTCCATATCTTTTTTATTATTGAAATTAATAAGTACCTACTCAAAATTCGAGAGTGTGTAAAACATGTCGAAATATGATGAAAACCTTAGTAAAGTTTTTGTCAGTGGGGGCTCCTAAGGGAGATACAGCCCCTTGAAAGGGTAACTCAGGAAACAGTTTTTATTACATAACTTCGAAACGGTTTAATATTAAATCACGAAATTTTCGAGTTATATTACTATTTGTATGCTTAGTGATCGCTAGAATATAAAAATCAAAATTTGCTACAGGGGCGTAACAAAATGCGGGATCATTGGACAAAATATTTTTTTTGTACGCAATTTTTTCTAGTTTTTGAACCGAATATGAATATTTCATATTTTGCATAAAAAAGGTACTCTTGTTAGATTTTAATAGCATAAACCGTTTTCTAGTAAAATGCATTTCAATAATTCATTCGGTGCTCAAAAATTTCTGCTGCAAAATTGAGAAAATTACCGTTTGTGACACTTAATAGAGGTGTCAAGTATACGTCAATTACTGATTAGTTTACCTACTTAAAATTCCAATTTGAGAAATTTTAATAGGATAGGTGATCCGCGCGGATTATTCTGTGTCTGAACTAGTAATCCTATAATAATTTAGTTTCTTCTATGTTTATTACAGTACAAATTTCTCTGTTCAGTGTCACAAATAGTAATTTTCTCAATTTTGCAGCAGTAATTTTTGAGCACCGAATGAATTATTGAAATGCATTTTACTAGAAAACGGCTTATGCTATTAAAATCTGACAAGAGTACCTTTTTTACGCAAAATATTATAAATTTTCATATTTTCGGTTCAGGAACTAGAAAAAATTGCATACAAAAAAAATTGTAAATTTGCCCCATAGGCCCGCATTTTGTTACGCCCCTGTAGCAAATTTTGATATATATTTACAAATAAATAGTGATACAATCCCAAAATTTCGTGATTTAATATTAAACCGTTTTGAAGTTATGCAATAAAAACTGTTTCCTGAATTCCCCCTTCAAGGGGCTGTATCTGCCTTAGGGGCCGCCACTGATAAAAACTCCATTAAGGTTTTCATCATATTTCGACATGTTTTAAACACTCAAATTTTGAGTACTTATTTCGTTAACACCTTATATATTAAAAATTGCTGAAAAGGCCCCGGTTTTATTACGTAGACTAGTAATTTTTATCAATAATTTATTAATTCAAAAATGCAACCGTTTATTAAATATAATTAACGTGAAAAAAGCTGAAGCGGTTTTAAAAATTATGGGTAAGAATTGTTTAACAAATTACAGTTAGGAAAAGGGCAAATCAATATTTTTTATTTTGTTATAAAGTGGTTTAATTAAAAAATCATTGCAACTATCGTTTGAAATTTATAAAGTTGATATGTCTGTATAAAATAATGATTGTATGCACGGGTTAACCAACCAACCAAGCTAACTGTTAATATTTGAAAATTATTAGGTACAAATCTTATCGTCGGAACCAGAATATAAAGTTATACATACGTCATATACAGGGTTGATATCACTTTAAATACAGAAACTGCAGAAATAGATTCATTACCAAAAAATAAGTATAGTTTGCTCTATAAACTTTTTTCCTGGGGGATGAGGTATTCGAGATGCAGGATGTTAAAGTTTACAAAGAAAATTACATTTTGCGTCATATCTTCATAATGCGCTGACTAAATTGAATTAAATTTACTACAACATATTCACTTAATTAGACCCTCTATTGAATGCAATATTAACCCCTTGGCTTTAACCAGTGGCGTACTACTGAAGGTGCTGCCCCATTTTCCCAAAAAAGAATACCCCACTGGCGGATTTTTAGAGAAATAATGTTATATTCAGGTTTCAATTTGCGCATTATGTTCGGCAAATAAGTAAATTATCTCCTAAACGGCCGCTACTATTAAAACACGCCAAGTAACACTTTTCATTCATTTAATGTAACAGTACCTGAATTTAACATTATTTCTGCATAGAATCGCCATCAGTGACGTATTTTTTCTTGGGGAAAATGTGGCGGCAACTCCAGTAGCACGCCACTGCGGTTAAAGCCATAAGGTTAATATTATATTCAATAAAAGGTCTAATTAAGTGAATACGCTGTAGCAAATTTCATTCAATTTCGTCAGCGCATTATGAAGATATGGCAGAAAATACTTATATATTTTTTTGTAAACTTTAACACCCTGTATCTCAAATACCGAGTCCCGTAGGAAAAAAGTTAGTTATTTTTTGGTAATGAATCTACTCCTGCAATTTCTGTATTTAAAGTGAAGTCACCCTGTATAATTAAAAAAAAACCTATCTACTTCGCTCACCCGTTTCATACATCAACCTGTATATTTGAAAGTAATTTTAATTTAGAATATTTTTGATCCACTAATTTCATGTACATTTACAAGGGAAATTAACAAACATTGGTGGAGTTATATCAAACAGTTTTAAAAAAAAAACATAAGTAAGTTTAGAAAAAAAATGTATAAATTGGCAATGCTGCATTCGACCCATATACAAATTTAAAGTTGAATACAAAACCCGCAGAGGCTTCAATTACCCCATAAAAGCATAGGATATATTCCATTTAAGAAATAGCTATTTATGATATACGTGTTAAAAGTAAGATTTTATTTTGTGAGTGAAGATGATTAAAAAACTAGCGTAGCGAGTTTTTTAACTTCACGAACAAAATAAAATCACTTTTAACACGTATGTCAAACACTATTTTTTCTACAAAACTGGAAAAAATATATATTCTGCATACTTGAAATTGATTTTGGCCTGTAGCAGAGATGAAACGTTACAAACTTTATTTAAAAAATTTTCCTCGACATTGCGCATGTTGCCCAACCATGTATAAATAAACCGGTACCGATACATACCTCCATGGGGTACGTCTGTAAATTCCAATCATGCAGCTGTCGAGAGTCGAGACTAGATTCGTGCTCGCTTGTCCAGTAGGCGAATAACGTCCTTGGTCATGGGGCGGAGCTTGTGTTGTTAAAATTGTCATTTGCCCGTCATCTGTCTTGTTATTTCGTTTGTTGCTTTTGTTGGGGTAATACTATTACTCTGTGTGTTTGAATTTACAAATATTTATAGGTGATATATTTTCCTATAAATCAGTACAACTCAAAAACTGGTAAGCAGATATCTATAGTTATCTATTTACTTATATTTTGTTTTATTATAACTTTTTAAGTTAAAGTTTACTACGTATCAATTTTACCACTATTAACGGAGCAAATTTAGGTACGCTTGCGTTCGTAATTTTAGTTTTTTTATCTCATTGTACTGTACTCAATTATGTAACGGATTTCTCACGGCTGGAGTGACATTTTTTTCTTTATCTAGTCGAAATTGTAAATCAGATTTATGGTTTTCTTAATTAAATCAGTAAATTACCTAAGTTTGTATTAATCTTACCAGTTAACTTAATTTTAACGACACCGATGTAAAATTTAGGATTTTCTTAAATATAAATTATCAAATGTAAGTTAAATTTGTAGAACCTAGGTAATTTAATTGCTACGGAATTCATACCTAAATATAATTAAAAAATTAGAAACGTTAAAATTTTTCTCTACAAATGTCACATCAAAATTATTTGTAAGTAGGCAAAATAACATTTATAAATCGAAGTGAATTATTTTTTTCCAACATTTTCTTCATAGGTACATTGAAAAATATAGGTACTATTTTGGTTTTGGGCTGGGAAGTCGCTAGTTTTCGAAATACAGGATGTTCAAGTGCATAAAAACTTGTACTAATAATTTATTCTCCGTAATTAACAGGAACCATTTATTTCCTTTGTATTGATTTACAAAGTCGACCGGCTAATGGTAGATTTAGGAAGAAAATGTTTATTATAGCTGAATAAATGTAAAATATCTGCAGAAGTAGGTATTCGTTTCACAAAAAACAGTGTATAAAAATTGTTTGCTTTAAATACAACGGAAGTTCAAAAAAATCCTAAACATTTGTGCTTTTTAAATATGTACCTAGGTACTTCTAAATTTCAGTTACGATCTTTTGAAGTTTCGATGATTAGTAGGTATACTGTGTATGAAATTGTATTGGGTAGATAAAAAATTCTTATATTTACAGCAGTTTTTTGTGTTAAATAAGATAATATGCATCCTGTATTACCTACTAATCTAATTAAGGTCCCTTGTTATTTATCGAAATGTGTAAACAAAAATTGTTTGGAAAATAATTTTTTAATATTTTTTGGACATTGATGTCGGTAATCAAAAATTATTATATATTTTTCTATAAAATGTTTCCATTGTTCCTACAAAATCATGAAAAAATACGATATTTCTGTCTTGGATTAATTTTTTATTGCCTCATCTAATAATCGGCATTAATTATTAAATTTTCTGTATTTAAGCTTCTATTTTGTATTGTATGTGTATACTTTGACACACGTACGAAACAATACTGAAAATTATTTGTTAATGTGTTATTTGTGAAGCTAGCATGAGTTGTTTTCAAGAAATTGTGTTTGGATAAATAAATTCAATTCCCTTTCGTCTGTACAAATATAGTTATTGGACGGCATATAAAATCTAAAGTAGAAAGTTTTAATTGGTTAAATTTTAAAATATTGCAAATAGGTAGGTACTGTAATTAAATCGCAAAATAAAGAAAAATTCTCCAAATCATTGAAAATCGAAATATTTTTCTATTCTTATTTTTTTATATTTCAAAAAAGTTCCAAAAAGTTCAGATTTTTGTTTTCCGGGATATTTTGAAATAATAGCAAAATTTTGTTTTATTATTTTGTAAATTCATTAGTTACATTTTTTCACATTTCAGTAAATACCTACGTACCTACTTATTGTTTTTTTTTTTTTCACATAATAGGTAGGTAGCAAAAATAACAATTATTCTGCAGGGTAAAAAAAAACGTACTAAATTCGTAAGATATTATGTTATTTACCTTTCAATAGGGTCAAATTTTTCTCTTCCTATGTTACCTGTATGCCTTGTTTAATTATTGAAGTTTTTTAAATATATGAATGGTGTTCCGAATTTTAACCAAGAAAATTTAGGAGGAATTAAAAAAATTGCATTTAGACACATTTTAAAATTATACAGTGTAACACTTATCAAAAATGGGGTGTTTTTGTAGCTCAAATGTGTGATTTTATATTTTGTAAACATTTGTTCTAGAACATTTTGAGATACAGGATGTTATTTTTCAAAAAAAAAAAAAAATAGTTTTACCTGGTTATAGGAATTTTTAAGAAACTAAGCAAATATGTAAGAAAACATTTTGTAAAATCATCAATTAATTTGGGCATATGTCTATACATAGTACAGTTTAATTTGTATCAAAAATTGAAGCCAGCATACCTCATATGTGTGTCACTGGTTTAAGCTGAGACTTTTTCATGTCGAATATCGTTTTACTTATAAATTTCGAAATTTTCTAAATCAAATCAAATTTCACGTAGAATCCGAAACTGCGAGAATATATAGGGTGTCCCAATAACGAAGTTGGTATCGACTTCCGGTATAACAGGAAGTGCTGGAGAGTTCTAGATATTTTAGTCGTGTTTACCCCAGGGACATTGCCATGTTGCCAAATGTTTAAAGTTCTCGGAGCAGTGCTTTCCTAGATATCGATTGACTCGTTCCCGGTGGGACACCCTATATATGGTGGGTACTACTAAGTAGACAAAATTGTAGATACTCAGTTAATTTTTATAAATACATTTTTACCTAATATAACGAGATATATTTCGCGCTGAGAATTCTTGATTTCGGTGAAAACGTTTCGAAAACTTTTTACAAAAAAAAAGTGTTCTAAAGCTGATCAATTTTTTTATAACAAATTTGAGGTTATTACATTAAATATTAAAATTAAGTTACTGCTCTTCTTTATAAATGTATTTTTAAACATATTTTTTCATTTCAGATGTCTCCAACAACTACACGACATAGTGAGTGATTAAAATTTCTATGGTACAATTTTACCTGGATATAAGTGTTGCTAAAGGTAAGTGTTTGAATATTTGACACAATTCTTGTTTTTGTCCGATTTTTACATTGTTTTTGTGTATTAATTAATTATTAATGATGCCAGTATTTTTTTATAAAACATAATTTCAAGAAAAAATGCAGGTATGTTTTTAAGGGAACAATGTCACTGATTTGTTTGTACAATAAAATACATAAAATTCTTAAGGCCATTGTTATACAGGATGTCCGTGTTAATGCGGCAAACATTCATAAAAACGTTTATCTAATTGTTCCTAAAATAGAATTAACTTTGTGAATTTTAAATTTGCATGTACACCCTGTAGGTACGTGCAAATCCAGGAAATGACGTAGGAATAACATTTTCCAATTAGAAAAAATGTTATCGAGGAAAGTTCTTTAGAGTTAAAAGCCATTAATCGGAATTTTATTGTGATTTCTTCTGAATGAAAAAATGTCAATTGTTTGAAAAAATTTAAAAAATTAAATCAGTCATAAATAAAGATCAGATCCAGGGTTTTTATTAAACTATTTTTGGCTTAGCAGAACTGACTGAAAAAAAAGGTTGGCAAATAGTTCCACAGGTGACAAAATGCTCAAATACATAGAAGAAATTTCAAAATATGCCACAAAGAAATTAGAAAGGATCATAACTATAAATTATAACCGTCTTTCTTTAATAACATTTCACAGCATTCAAAAGCAGTGTAGATTTTTCCTTCATTATTACATTTTTTATTTGAAATTGTCATTCACCATGTAGCAGACATTTTTTAATATGCTGTGGCTATTAAATATTCAAAAGTAAGTTGTTTTTAATTTCATGGTTATAAAAATTGAATAAAACGAATATGTTTAAAAGTGTATAACTTTCGGGTTAGCCTTTCATCAAATTAAAAAAAAAAAACTTATACCTACTCGTGGAAAATAAAATTAAAACTATATGTACTATACAGGGTGTACCTAAATAAGTGTCGCAACGGAAAACTGTAAATTCCTCTTGAAAAAGAAAAACATTCTTTTCCTCTTCCATTTTTCTTTCCGGGTTTTCGTTTTCGAGATACACGGTGTCAAAATTTTCATTTTTTTAAAATGTTTTGCCAATATCTTAGGAACCGTTTGAACTACAGGACTGAGTTTTTGTACACGCATTACCACTATTAATAGCTACTTTTTCGCCACTGGAAAAATTGACATGTGACAGCAAATTCTGAAGCGCCAATGAATTTTACACAAAAAGAGTCTTGGTTCAT
Source organism: Anoplophora glabripennis (assembly GCF_000390285.2). NCBI lineage: Eukaryota > Metazoa > Arthropoda > Insecta > Coleoptera > Cerambycidae > Anoplophora > Anoplophora glabripennis. The sequence continues at coordinate 101,249 of NW_019416775.1, forward strand.
TGCTCTAAAGTCAACCGTTTTCAAGAAAGATGACTTTTTATGAACAAAAACAAACATTTTGCTAACGTTTCGAAAATTTTTTGTGATTCAAAAGATAGGTAGTAATAATTAACAATTTTAACGAAATTTAACAACGTTTGCAACAAGTAGCTATTAATAGTGGTTGGTAATGTATGTACAAAAGTTCAGTCCTGTAGTTCAAACGGTTCCTAAGATATTGGCAAAAATCTGAAAAAAAGGTTTGACACCGTGTATCTCGATAACGAAAGCCCGGAGAGAAAAATGGAAGAGGAAAAGTATGTTTCTCTTTTCAAGACGAATTTACAGTTTTCCGTTGCGACACTTATTTAGGAACACCCTGTATAGAACAAACAAATCAAGTGATTCTAATATAGAAATTGAAATGCTTATTTCCTTTCATTCTTTTTTTGATTCTCAAATTACAGCCGCTATTTCACATTTTTTTAGAAACTGAGAAGCTGTATCTCCTAAGAAGTGAACATTTTAAGGTCATTTTTATGCAAAACGTGTTCTTTTTAGCTGTAAGATTCACCGGTACTATTTGCGCTACTTGTTTTGAAAACACCCTTTAAATACATTTGTGGATAATCCAAATCAGAACGGAAAAAAACGAGATTTTTTAATCGACTTTTTTTCTCAAACGTTTGCACCTTGTATCTCGAAACAGAAGCATTTCCGGACACAGGTTTATAGAGAATTGTACTGTTTTTTTTTGTGGCATATAATCCGCCATTAAAAGTCTGTCATTTTAGTTAGCTTAGCTCTTTATTCCTTAACATTTCAGCTTAAACCCTGACTTATTAGAATGTGTAAAATACACATGGTGTTCTATTTATGATATTGGAAATTTGGGCCATATTTTTGAACCACCATGTTAATTTTTTTTTCTTACCATATGGTAGCGCTTTTAATTTTGTTTGTTGTTGTTTGATTACCATGGTAATTATACAGTCACTATAGGAAAACCGTCTGAAAATAATTTTTAATTTCTGTCTCGATTCAAATTAATTTTGTGAAATAATTATAAGTTTCAGGCACTTGGTCACTTAATACCATGCCCAAAGTTTAGTCTTAAAATTAAATAATTAAAATTTTAAATCGTTGCGTTTCAAAAACTAAGCCAGTTACCTAATACTGGGGACTGTTGTCCATAGTTAGCTTGACTTAGTTATTATGGTTCGAAAAAGATTTAAAAATTGATTTTTGTGGTATAATTATTTTTATACCTATTTTTGTTTAATGTAAACCTTAAAAAGTTTACTAGTTTCAAGAAAACATTCGTTGTGGTAGAAATTATCGAAGACATCCAATTATCGAAAGAATCGACATTATACAGGGTGTTTCAGGAGATGTATATACTTCAGTATGTTATTCTACGTTCAATTTTAAGCAAAAAATTTCCTATGAACTTAGGTTTCGAAACGCTTCGTTTGCGATATACAGGATGTCAAATTTGAAAAAAATTATTACATTTTCCTTAATAACTCTCGACTACCTTGAGTTAAATTCATGAAATTTTGTATGCTGAGGTTTCTTAGGACGGGTAATTCAAATTTTATGGACGATTGGCCGTATCTCCCAGAGGACGCCACAAGCAACCATTAGGATCCTTTAGAATCGCTTCAACTTGTTTGTGCCACTTTATATGTTATTTCGGAATAGAAAAACATTTTACCCTTTCTCTTCTACCTAGGAAATGTACACCTTATTGAAGATTCTAGGTGCAGCCGTTTCCGTTAAAAACTCATCTAAAGATGATGATGCATGCAAATTATGTATTACAGTGAATCAAAAGTTATTGTTGTCAGGTTTTGTACATTTTGTTTAGAAATTTTATTTTTGCAATTCTTACAAAAAATTTGTGAATAGATCAACGCTAATCGTCAACTAGTTGCAATGATGCTTTTTACTGACGAAGCTGATACATAATTTGCATGCATCATCATCTTTAGATGAGTTTTTAACAGAAACAGCTGCTCCTAGAGACTTCAATAAGGTGTACATTTTTTAATAGCCCAGTTACTGTAACTNTCTTCACAATCATGCTCGTCCTCTTCGATGATTGGAGGAGAATTTAGGCAGTTGTCGCCGGAGCATGTTCCACATGTCGAATTGCAAAATAAACCCAGCTTCCGGCAGCCACAAAATCACAAAAAATCATTTTCAGCAATTCTTCCGGAGCAGGCAAACTACGCATTTTTATTGGTTCCACTAAATCTTCTTTTTTTAACTATCCCCAGTTCGTTATATTAATATGTTAATATACACATACTAAATACGTATATATACAAAAAAGATCAAAATTCTTGTTTGACCTAAATTTTCCTAAAATTATCACCTATACACGTGTTTATTTTTTTGACGATAACTTTCTTACTTTTTAAGATTTTTAGTCGCACAAAGGCTCAGGGAATTGTAAGGGCTACGTGAACTGTTGAGTTGATCTTTTTTAAGCCCTTCATTTTTAAGTTTGAAGGGTTTAAAGGGCTCGAAAAGGAGAGTTCTCTCATTCATATGATAACTTAAAATGGCCATATCTCGATTAATATTAATTTAGAGGAATAAAAAATAAAGCAAAATCTTCAGCAAAAATAAAGCTAATTTTTTCTACCCTTGTATTTTTTTCGTACACCCTTTAATTTTTAAGTTACATCGTAAAAATCGAATTTTTTTCAAAAATTTAAAAAATTAATATTTTCAAAAATTAAGTTTTTTTTCGAAATCATGCTCTGTAAGTGAGCCAAAGACCCAGAACATATTCTTAGAACATAAATGAAGAAATCTATAAATGGATTGCATTTAAGTTTAATTATGTTGCCAAAGGCATTGATTTGTTTATTAATTTTTTCTTAAAAAAATAATCATGTTATTTCGATCATATTTCCGTTAATTTTGATTGTAAAGACTTTTAAAACAGCTCATTTTAAAGGTTTTTTAAAGTACTTTAAAAAAGGTTCAAATAGTTTTTTCCTAATATTTATGGTTTTGGCGTTATTGAACGTTAACTGGTTCCAATTCAGTTTTTAGCTAATATATAATAATGTTTAAAAATTCATAACTCGGTTTATATTGCAATTAGAGAAAAACAAATTCCTGCCATTACATTTGTTTTTTTATTACCTTTCTTTTTGTTCATTACAACTTTTTCGTTAAATCCAACGGTTTTAGAATTATTTGCAAAAAACTATCCGAAAACAAGCACTTTTTCAGTAAAAAACAACATGTTCAATGACGAATTACTCGGAAAGTATTGGACTATCCAAAAAACTTTATATAACATTTGTTACTTAAATTGACTCCTCTATCGATTCCTGTGGTTATTTTTGGCGTAAAAATTTCCACCCCCAAGAAGAGGTGGGAACCACCCCCAGGGCAAAAGCACACTTCGGCACTATATAGGTTTTGTTCCTTGAGGCATTCTCCACATTCAGTCAAAATTTCGCGTCATTCGGTTCAGTTATAAAGAATTCAGAGGTAAAAACCCTGGATAGACCAGGAAAATTAGCGAAAATAAAAGAAACTCGAAAAAAGTCCTATCCGCTAGATTATTGTAAAATTGTCTAAAGGAACATAATACAAGACATCTCTCGTCTCGTGAGTCAAAAACTTTTAACTAGCTAACTTTTCTATTTAAACAAATAAGTGAGGAAAACAGTTTTTTCACTTTGCAGAGAAAACCATCAGTTTTAGCGAAAAGTGATTCGCAGACAGCTTATATGGAGTAAAATTATCTACAAAATGAGACTAGTTAAAATAAAATCGGTTAATAAACAAAAAAGTTATTGCAAAAAAAACAAGAAAAGTGCCCATTTTTCAATTTGTTTATAACTATCGCATTTATTGTTAAAATTTTATAAAACCTATGACAAGTTGAGGGTTTTGTCATACTTTAAAAGTGTGCAAAAGTGGGCGCTGTAGGTGCAATAGTTTTCGCACAATTCTATTTGTTTATAGCGGA
>NW_019416775.1:105436-114293 GCF_000390285.2 Anoplophora glabripennis
ACCTTCTGGAGAACTTTAAAAAAATTAAATTTAACGAAGTGTAAAAACAATATAATTTTCCCATTTGACTCAGAATCATTTAATGACTTTCTTGTTAATAACATTCCCCAAACAAATTTAAATCATGATCAATTTACTGATGCAGTTATAGATAAGTATAATACAATTTTTACTGAAGATGGGTTTTCGTTTTCTGACGTAACAACTGAGGAGGTAAATAAAGCAATAAGTACTATAAAAACTCAAGCTAAAGGCTCTGACAATATTAATCTAAGGCTTCTTAATATAGTTATGCCACATTTAATACCACATATTACATTTATCATTAATACATGTCTAAAGACAGGGACATTTCCATCTGCTTGGAAAGATGCTAACGTATTACCTTTACCTAAAGTTGATAACCCTCAAGATATTACCCAATTTCGTCCAATAAGTATACTCCCAACTATATCTAAAGTTCTTGAAAAAGTTGTGTGCTGGCAGTTAAGTAGTTATTTATCAAAGAAAGAGGTATTGCCCATAACTCAGTCGGGATTTAGAGAAAAACATAGTACGACCACTGCACTTCTGCACATAACTGATGAAATTTATTCCGCTAATGATAATAACTTAAACACATGTCTAATTTTGCTCGACTTCAGCAAAGCATTTGACACATTAAATCATAAAATTCTTCTACAAAAACTTAAATATTTTGGTCTTAATCCAGTTGCTATTTCATTTTTTCAAAATTATCTTTATGGTAGACGCCAGAGGGTTTTTCTAAATAATAAATTTTCATCTTATAAAATACTGAATAAGGGCGTACTTCAAGGTACTATACTTGGGCCGATTTTATTTTCTATGTATACCGCTAACTTCGTCTCCTATTTGAAACATTGTAAAATGCATCAGTACGCCGATGATACTCAACTGTATTTTTCTTTTCACTTATCTAATACACTTTTAGCTTCGGAATATATCAATGAACATTTAGATTCAGTAACAATGGTCGCGCGAGCACATAATCTATTATTAAAGGAAAAAAAAACCGTAATGATTGGAAATAAGTCTGAAAAAGACCCCAATTTCAATGTTTTGTGTAATAAAGTATTAACGTTTGTAAAACAAGTTAAGAGTTTAGGCTTTCGCATTGATGGTAGACTGCGGTTTGATAATCATGTGACTTATTTAACAAAAAAGTCATACTGTATCCTAAATATACTTTATATAAGTAAAGACGTGTTAGATAAATCTATTAAAATTAAATTATGTGACTCCCTCATTTTCTCACATTTAGCATATTGTGATTTAGTATATTAGCCGGCTTTGCTATCAAAAGATAAAGCTACTCTTCAGAGAATTCAAAATTGACGAAAATATGATCATATACCTAGTTCTTTTTCTTCAATAAAATGGTTAACCTTAGATTAAAGATTTACCTCACATTTAGCAACTTTAGTTTACAAGAATAATACATTTAAGACTACAAAATATTTATTTGATAAATTGAAAAAGAGTACCGATATTCATTCTCGTTCTACTCGACATTGTGGCTGGTGTGAAGTCCCTAAACATAGTGCTGCGCAATATGAACGTTCTTTTCTATACAATGCTGTCGAAATTTACAACTCCTTGCCTACTTATATAAAAAATACGTCCTCCGTATTTACTTTCAAAAAAACAGATCAAAAGCCTCTTATTTTCGTCTCGTTCTATTCTCTCGTAATTTATAATGTGTATTTGTCATATTACATTCTATTATATTAATTCCACTTTTTGTTTGTTCTTTATGCACTATGTATGCTAGTGTTCTATTTATGTACTCACCTATATAGTTTATACGGACACTACATTTGTTCTTATTTGTTCATGGTTGGTTACGTGGAAGAGCAGCGTAGCTGAACGGCGCCAATCAAAATACCTAATTGTTAATTTTATTGTTTCTTGTGTCTTAAATAAATACAATTATTATTATTATTATTATTATTATTATTATTATTATTAAGATATTGAATCAAGTTAGACGAAGGATAAACCGGAATTAACTAAAATTTCGTTACAGGGTACACATCTAAATGGAGCTTGGCTGGTAGTTGCAAAGAGGCAGAAAGCAGTCGAAGGAGGCGAAAGGGAACTCTGGAAGACGACGACAAACTAAGAGAGGAAAGGATGACAACAAAGAGTAAATTGAGGTGTTCTGAAGTGAGTAGAATGGAGCAAGAAGCACTGAAGGCGAGAGAAAGAGAGCAGCAAGAAAAGAAAGCATTGGAAAAAATGGAAGCAGAAAAAGGAAATGAACATGCCACCGAAGGAGAGGAGGAAGAAGAGAGAGATATAGGACATGAGTTTGGACAGATTAACGTTCATTTAATGACGATTATCAAGGCAACGTCAAGGAAAGTAGGAGGAAACGGATCAGTGACGAAAGAACAAATGGCGGTGAAGGAGGCTGTTTTTGAAATACAACAGACAATTATAGGTGCTACGTTAAAACAGATGGAACTGGAAAGAAATAATGCGAAGCTGAAGAAAGAAATAGATGACTATAAAGTGAAGTTGTCGAGAATGAATGAGATGTTGAAAGCAGATAAAGTCGGGAGGGTAGTGTCAGGAATGAAAGATCGGGAAAATGAAAGGAAAGATGACGAAGGCTGGGAAAAAGTGGGCAGAGCAGGCACGACATACTCGAAGGTGAGTGGAAATAATAATAAAAACAATCAGAACGAAAGAAAAAGTGCGAAAGTTGTAACAGGAGAAGGGTGCAAAACGTCCCCGCACCACGCCAAGGGGGAAGGGGCGATGATAGTAAAGAGTGCAGAGGAGAATAAAATGAAAGACATGAATGGGGTAGAGTTTCATGAAAGAAAGGTGAATGAGACAATGATCATCGTATCGGGAGTATGGATTGGAAAGACAGAAGAGGAAATGATTGGAAATATTGGGAGAGAGTGTGATTACATTGAAAAACCGAATGAAATAAAAATAATAAAAAGATATCCATGCGTAAATCCGTATAAAGAAAATATAGTGATGAGTTTGGAAGTGAATGATTTCAAGAGAATTGTAAAGAGAGGTAGAATAGCGATGGACTGTGAAATTAAGTACGCAAGAGAATACCACGCACACAGAAGAATACCTGGGATTGGCTATGTGTATTAAATGTTGCATATTTCATGTATTGTTATAAATGCGAGCTAGAAATAATGGATGGGACACTACCCTCCTAGACTAGGATACTAGGGCATGAGGAATGAATGGTAAAAAGACGAACTGGCATTGTTAATAGATTAAACAAAAATTGTAGTTGTTAGATTAAGTAATAGAATAGGTTAGTATATGGAAAGCAAACTTTGAACGGAAACAGTAATGAAAATTAAGTTAGGAACAAAAGTACGAAAGTAACCAAGAATGGAAACGGTCAAAGTCAAAAGAAAGTAGAGATAGTGACAAATTTAAAGTTGTAATAAAATGGAAAGAAGTTTGAAGAGTAAATTAGGCAAACACAACAAGAAATAGGATAAGGATAAAACAATTAAGAAAGGAACAATTGAATGAATGAAACAGGTGTGTGTGTGTGAATGGAAAATAGGACAATAAGGGTTAAATTAAAAACATTGTTATTGTTATTGTAGAATTAAGGAAAACTTGTAGAAACGTAGATTGATTTGTAAACTATAAATTAGAATAAAGGAAAAGAGGGAGAATCCCCGCTAATTTTTGGAGATGTGGAGTTGGGATGGGTTTCCTTGGTGGTGGTTTCGGTAGATGAGGGGTCGTGGATAGCGCAGGCCTGATGCCGCAAGGCGGGACGGCCTGCCTTTGGCCGAACCTTGCGTTGTCCCTACCCACTATCTAGCGAAACCACTGCCAAGGGAACGGGCTTGGAAAAATTAGCGAGGAAACGAGACCCTGTTGAGCTCGACTCAAATCTGGCTTGTCTGCTCACACCGTGATGCATGGGCTTCTATGGATGCCCAGCAGGGGGTACGTGCAACCCCGACACGGCGCGTCCTCAGGTGGCGGATAGGGGAATGCCCTTACCTGCTTGTTGGCGGGTAGGTGTGAAATAAAATAGCACCCGTGGACCAACAGGCTTGAGCTCTCTCCGTAGTATTGTCGCTTCGGAGAGAACGACGATGGTGTGATGTTGAATATGGTATAGAGTACATGTATGTATTTGGAAAACATAAGAAGAAATAATTTTACATCTATGCAATGTTTAATAATGTTATAATTTTATGCAATTGTATTTCTTTTCCATTTTACAGTACTTTTTCGGGGCATGTAATATTCTGGCATTTTATGCTAATTGTTTATGATTTCAAGGAATGATTTTAATTGCGTTTAGGCAATTGAAATGTGCTTCATTATGATTGGGTGTTTATTGTGTTTCGATTTATACAGGGTGATTCAAAAAACCGCTGACAGACTTCTAGGGTAAGTAATACATGAAAAAATAAGACGAAAAGTCTTAATAAACATAGGGTCGCAAATGTCTCCTTAACGAAATACAGGGCGTCAAAGTTTCCGTAAAATTAAAGCGTAAAAATGACAAAAAGAAGCCTATAATCTAGTTTACTTAACTCAGTTGTACACATTGACATTAGTGACAGGCGATGTTTAATTTTATTTTGAATAGCACAAGCCTACTATGCGAAACTAAAATGAATGAAAATAAAATTGGATTTACAAATTTTCTACAAAGGTGTTTCTCTTAAAAATGGTTGCTTTAATCCAAATTTTGCAAGAGACCAATTCGATAGACAATTGAACACTTTACACGAAAATAGTGCCCTTTTGACAAAATTGGAAGTGGCGTAGAAAATATTTTAAAAAAAGTCACGTTGACCCCGTCTCTACGACACTGCAGCTCATAAAATTTTGAGCAGTACATCAAACATTTGTCTTAAGGTGCTAACTACGCATAGCAAATTTGAAATAGAAATGTTCAGGCATTTTGGAATTATTGCAGACAATGTTTAATTTTACAGAAACTTTTACGCCCTGTATCTCGCTAAGGAGGCATTTGCGACCCTATGTTTATTAAGACTTCGTCTTAATTTTGTATGTATTATCTACCCTAGAAGTCTGTCAGCGGTTTTTTGAATCACCCTGTATAAAAGATGAGGGTTTTATGGTTTTCCTCATTTTGCTTTTAGCTCTCACTGTGATCAAAGGTGGTTGTTGAAAGTGTTTTTGTCTGTGTTCACTTAAATGCGTGCAGAATTTTCTTACTTCATATTATTGAAATTACTGCCGTACATTGACAAATTTTCTTGCTATGTTTAATATTTTGTGTATTGCGTGATATTTTAATTTATTTTTGTTATTTTCTGCATTTTATTTAAAGTATTTGCTAATTTTATTTTGTAATTTTATTTTATTTCTTTTTGTTTTTTAATTTTTTTAAATTTGAATGCTATTGTACATTTCAATTTTTTCTCTTGACGAAAATAAATTATATCTGTTTGTATTAAAGCCGAGAGAAATTATATTAATTTTGATATATATTTATTTTAATTTGTATTGATTAATTTTTTTGTTCTTTCATTTAGTTATTTTTTTAATTATTACTTTTTTTTTGATAATCAATTCTGAATAGCAGTGACAGAAATTATATGAATTTTCATATACATATTTATTTCCTTGGATTAACTTTGAAATTTTTTTGTTTTTTTAATTTTTTTCTTAAAGGTATATTTTCCTGTTTTTCAATTTTATTTCGAATTTCATAGTTACCATATTCTTTATTTTTGTTGTATTTTATTACTTATATTATTTATTTGCTATATATATTTGATAATATTAATTTCCAATTTCTCTCGGTTACCATATACATTTTATTTAATATTTATTTAATTTTTTCTTCATTTATTCATTTGATTCATAAGTATTGCATATATTTTGTGAATATTTTATATTTTCCAAATTTTCTTATATCCGTTATTCACAAAATTTACACTTATTATACTTTTGAAATACATACATAATTTAGGTTTTATTAATATTTCATATTTACGTTGATAACATTATTTTCCAAATTAATTTTTATTGATTCTGGATTGGGTGATTGCCTTCTTCGTGTTAATATTGAAAATTTGCTTCTTGTCCCAAATGATTTGTCTATCTGGTACTTCTACGAGGCGATCTGGTAGGCGAAGTTTGAGTCAACATCTCATTGACGTCTGACGGTTCAACGTAGAAGTCATTTATTTGTTTCACAAGTTAGGGATGATGCGTCGCTTTAAATAGAAATATTGAGAATATTGTAGCTGACAATTTTCAACGGCCAAAACGATGACCAACTTGATGTGGATGACGTCATAGTATCTCCCCATCGTAGGCACACTGATGTTCCTAGGTAAGTGACCTACAAATGGGGGGACAATGTAGATGTTGCTATATTAGAGAGAACGGATTTGGAACCGTTTCCTCTAGGACCTATGATGGACCTCATCGTAGTGGAGCTAGATATTTTGCTGCAGATTTTCGCAATAGGCGTGGCGACAGATTGTTTTGCTGCAGTAATGGATCTATTAATTTGTCGAATTTACAGGTTTGCCCTCCTATTTCGAAGAGACCATAGTTCCGCGGCTGAATCATTATTATTTCATTGATGCCAGTGACGCTTTACTTAGAAGGGCAGAATTTATGGAGGGTCGTGTTGCATCTGACACTTTGGCTGCATTGGAAGGAATGTTTAGATGTGTCAATCCCTATGTAGGTGCATACACGACCATGGGGGAAGTGATTGATAGAAATAGACGAGCTGGCGTTCCACTGGTTCGACATGGTTGTCGTGTTGTTGGGGAGAGATGGGCAGGTGGTGTGAGGCATCATTAGTTGAAAAATTTAAATCCCCTGACTGACGCATGGTGTATCCCGTGTTGTTTCCTGTGGGAGACAATGGTGATCGGAGTGATGTGGGGCATGTGACTGGTCAGAAGTGAGAACATCGTCCTGATCTGGTGTGCAGGGTGTTTAAGAGGAAGTTGGATGAGTTCATTGACGATATTGTCCATAAACAAGTGTATGGAATTGTGTTATCGTATATGTATGTTATTGAATTTCAAAAGAGAGGACTTCCCCATGCCCATATTACGGTAACTTTCATGCCTGATGACAAGTTACAAACCGCGGAAGGCGTTGACATCGTGTAATTTCTGCGGTTATTCCCGATCGACAGGTTCAACCGGAGATGTATGGTTTGGTTGCTGGCAGGTCAGTGGAAATATTCAGAAAAAAACCTGTGATTTTCGCCCGTTTTTTCACAATTTGCAGAAAATTAAAAAGAAAACAAAGTTCTTGCTCTTAAATTACTTGTCGTAAAAAACTAAAATGAGCGTAGCTTTTAGTATTTTGAAAATTTTTAACCCCTACTTAGAGGTTGAAAAAATGCAAAAAAATGGAGAATTTGAATATTACCAATTGATATAAAAACTATTAGCAATTATCTAATATATTTTATTTGGAATTTTTACAATTGAAGGGTACAGGGGAAAAAAGATGAATGTCACAAAATACAAGTCTAGAGTAAAATGAAATTTAAGTTTCAAAGACTGATATTTTAAAAAACATCATACACCTTTTAGTTATTTTTTGAAATAAAATTATATGTATCTACGAATATATAATATGTAATATTGTAGATTTGAGCCAGCAGAAACTTAAAAAAAAAAATAATAATACGTGCTATCAAAAAAATGTGGGAAAAAAGATGAATGTCACATCACTCAGGGAGAAAGAATCGGAAAACAATTCCAGTAGCAATGTGAATTTTAATAGGTAACTTTTTATTATAAGTAAAAAGGAAACCTACTTGAATAAAAATACAACGTAAAATAAAAGAAGTGTGTGACGTGCTTGGTTGGTATTTTCGTCGTTCGTCACTATGACGCCTGTGCGACGGCGGTTTCCTCGGGCGCCAGATTCTGTTTAAAGTGCAGAAACACCACTACGCGGGCGGCTGCAGTGAAGACACGGTATGTCCAGAGGGTCTAGAGAGAGTTAGACTTCACACAGGAATAAAAGTCGCACAATGGGTATATATTTACATTTATTTAGTCCAAAGCTACCTATTTACACTATCTACATCTATTGCTAAGCGGTGGCAAATGGCTATGGTTATATACAGGGGGTTATACCTTGATGGTCAGATTGGACGGCTTCTGGTGATGACAGGAGATGGAGTGGTCTCTGGCGGCTGCGCGGATCTGCCAGGCTGGACTTAGCAGAATCTCACCAATTCCTATTGGTGACGTAGGCTGGGCTGGAACGGCTCGACTGGCTGCGACGGCGGCTGGCAGGGAACTGAATTTCCAAATTCAGCTTCTTTCCTAAGTCCCTTGTCTGGGAACGGGCGGCTGCGCAATTCTTCTAGGCTGGACTTGTAAAATTTTACCTATTTCCTGCGGTGACGTCTCGGCTTGCTGGAGTTGTTCTCAGGCTGGACTGGTTGTTTCGGCGGCTTGTGAGGAACTGAATCTCGGACGGCAGCTTGTTTGCTGTATTGGTATGGCGGATCCTGGCGGCTGCGCAGTTTCTTCAGGCTGGACTTGTAAAATTCTTACTCATTCCTTACTGGTGACGTAGGTCTTACTGGAACGGCTGACGGCTGGACTGGTCTCTACGATGCCTCGTGGTGAACTAAAACTCTGACGGCGGCTTACTTCCTAGGTCCTGGTGACGTTTCGGTAGCGGCTGCGTAGTTCTCCTAAGCGGGACTTGTAAAATTCTTACTCAGGCGGTGACGTATCGCTGGCTAGACGGCAGGCTGGAGATCGGCACGACTGGTCTCGGCACTGGCTGGTGGACGACTGCCTTCCGCGGTGTCGCGGCGTGGATTTTTCGGCTATAGGCTTGGTGCTACGTG
>NW_019416775.1:114482-120918 GCF_000390285.2 Anoplophora glabripennis
TTTCAGTTCTTGTAAGTTCTGGTATTTTTTCAGAGCAATCGCAATGGGTTGTTTGTATTTCAAACTAGGCATTACAAATTGACCTTCAGGAAGAATTCCAAAAATGTCTTGTTTCCGTTTTGGTGGTACTACTACTGAGTACTGACATAGACATAGGTCCATTATATTATGTCTCTCGATACTGCATCATTCTTGACATTTCCTTTTAATTTCTCTGATAGGCCTACTTTCAAATGGACATTTTTTAACAAAGTAATTTGATAAATGGTCATTCCAAGCTCGGAAAATTTTCTAATTCTCGCAATTAATGACTACGACTGGATTGGACTTGTTCCTTGCATTTTGGATCTCTGCATTCTATTCTGATGGCCTTGTCCCATTTGTATAGGCGTTTGATCGACAAACTAAATCTAACAGGAGCAACATCAGAACACGTGCTAGTTACAAGTTGGACATTCATCTGTTTTTCACATACTGGTGGGACATTCATCTTTCTTTCCCTGTAAGGCAAATTTTAAGTACGCTGTATCTTTCAACCTTCATTTCTTCTTGCTAGTATGATTGTTTTCACGAAAGCAATGGCCACTAGGGCATCGTTATATGTATTTATTTACAAATGGCAAATATTGGACATTCATCTTTTTTCCCCTGTACCCTTCAATTATTTCTGATATTCTTTATTTTTGGGGATGATTCCACCCCCTGAGCGCGCTTAAGGGTGGATTTTCTAATTCAACATGCTTGTTTCAGTCGTGAGAATAAATTTTTCTTTGTATCAAGAATCATTCAATAGAAAAATTCACATGCTAATTGGTTTTATATTTATTGGTAAAATTCAATTCTTCATTTTGGGCGTATTTTCAACCTCTAAATAGGGGCGATTTTTTTAAATTTTCAAAAAACTAAAAGTTATGCTCATCTTAATTTTTTATGACGAGTAATTTGAGACCAAAAACATATTTTTATCTATTTTCTTTAGTTCTCTGCGAATTGTGAAAAAACAGGTGATTTTTACGGTCACTCATTGGATATTGGGGATGGACTCTGTAATGGTACGAGATTAAGGATTTCCGCTCTTAGAGAACATGTTCTAGAGTGCCGTATTCTTACGGGAGAGAGATGAGGAACGGTCGTTTGGATTCTTAAGGTGACGATGGTCAGTCGAGATACCATATTGTTGAAGGAGTTCAAACGGACCCAATATCCTTTGAGGGTGGCGTATACAATGACTGTGAACAAATCTCAGGGTAAAACTTTCTCGAGAGTTGGCATATATCTCAAACGGCCCTGTTTTTCTCACGGTCAGATGTACGTCGCCTTCTCCAGAGTAGGTAGCGCCGATCGCGTTAGAATTTGTATTGATAATTCCTTTAAACAGGGTTCCTTCAAATTTAGAGACGGTAGGAAATTTACGAGTAATGTTGTTTTCAGAGCAGTTCTGGGGGCGGACGTTAGAGATGCTGTCCTGCCGTTAGTGGAAGAGGACGACGAGATGCGTGTAGAAGAGGAAAATTGAGATGGATTGTCAGCGACATTTTGTAGGGAGTACTTGGGGTTATAGTCTTTCTGGGACTTTATTCTTGAATAATAGGGAGTAACAAATAACAATAACTCTAAATAAAGTCACACTTATTTCATGGCTAGATCATCACTAGTTTTCATTCTACCGCCTATTTACTGCTTTCTAATTGGTCGGTACATTTAACAACATTGTTCCTCATTTTTCACTTTCATAGCTCGATCCCTTTGTGTCGAGAATACAGTATGAATTTTGTAATAGAACAGTAGCAGAGCGAAATGAGGGAACGTTCCCCAGGGACCTTTCTATTCTCTCACCGTCAAGAATCGAGCTCCTGATCTCAGTTGAAGAACCAAGAGGTTGGCAGTATGTACCAGGTTTGTTTGTTTGTTTGTTTATTTAATTCCAAAGATCAAGACATTGTACAACATACAATTCTTAATGTAGGATACGTCACAGAAAATAATTAAATACAAACATTAATGTTAAAATATTCATCAACCGAGTAGAAGGCCCAAGGGAGGAGAAATTTTTTTAATTGTTTAAATTTATTTTGTGAATTTATATTTTTCAAATATTTTGGCAGCTTATTAAATATACGAATAGACATAGACTGAATACCTTTAAAACACTTATCTGTCCTACACTGTGGCATTCGCAGATCGTCTTTGTACCTTGTGTTATGTATGTGAATATCTTGTTTTATAAATTCATTTATGTTGTTCTTTACGTATAATGCACTGAAGTATATGCATATAGAAGGGAATGTTAATAAATTATTTAAGGAATAGTTTTTTGCATGTAGATCTTCTCGGGACCAATGCCATTATACGAATGATATTTTTTTGCGCTATCAAGACCAGATTTGCAGTTACAGCGTTTCACCAACAAATTACCCCAAAAGATAGTAAGGAATATACATGTCCATAATATAATGAGAGAAGCGGTGAATCGGCAACTACCGGTCTTAGTTGTCTAAATAAGAAGCTTAAAGAGTTTAATTTGTTACAGACATGGGTCACATGTAAACTCCACGATAATTTAATGTCGACATGTATCTCTAGGAATTTACATTCATCTATCACAGGCACGGGCTTACTAGAATCAAATTTAATTAATGGGCTGAGCTCAGAAATTGTATTTCTTGCAAGAAATTTCATAAGATGGGATTTATCACAATTTTACTTATTCTTTTTGGTCCATTCCATTATATTTTGTAAAAGACGTTGAATCTGTTCGGTGGAACAATTGCCCTGCTTGATTTTGGAATTGAAGTTAGAATCATCCACATATAATATCGGTAACACATCTCTGTCTGCTATATCAGGCAGATCATTAATCATAATAATAAATATTACCGGGCCTAACAAACTGCCCTGTGGTACCTCACTGTTCTATCTGTCACCTCACTCAATCTATCCTGTAAATATGATTTTAGCCAATTCAGAGCAATACCCCTAATGCCAATCTTTTCCAATTTTACAAATTAAATATGATCCACCATATCAAATACAGAGCTAAAGTCGAAAAAAGCACCATAGGTATTATATTTATTATCTACGCATTCCTGAAGAAATTTTATACTTTGATATAAAGCAGACTATGTACTTTTGTTTTTAACAAATCCATGTTGATATGGTGTTACGATATTATTTTTACCCAAAAAATCACATAGCTGATTATAAAAAAAACCTCAAATATTTTTGCAAACTGATTTTGTAAAGCATCGGTCTATAATTAGTCACTGAAGTCACGTCACCTTTTTTGTAAACAGGTTCGGTCGCTAAGCAGCAACTCGGCATTGAAATATTTGCAAAAATGTTTCCCACATTTATTTAGCCATACCCATATGCAGGTCTGGTCGACCAGTTGAATGAGCGCGCGGGCAAACGCAGCCGTACTAGCAGTTGTCAACAAATGGCCTAGCAGTGCAGTGCAGCAATGCGGAATTTGGTGTGATTCAGGTAATTTTAATTTATTTTAGGCACCTTCTATTTATCATTGATATTACAATTGCAAAAGAGAAAAATATTACAACATGGCATTTTGGAGACCTTATGAAACGGAACGAAACGAAATTTACCATCAATATAATAAAATTGNTACAGACATGGGTCACATGTAAACTCCACGATAATTTCATGTCAACATGTATCCCTAGGAATTTACATTCATCTATCACAGGCATGGACTTACCAGAATCAAATTTAATTAATGGGCTGAGCTCAGGAATTGTATTTCTTGCAAGAAATTTCATAAGATGGGATTTATCACAATTTTACTTATTCTTTTTGGTCCATTCCATTATATTTTGTAAAAGACGTTGAATCTGTTCGGTGGAACAATTGCCCTGCTTGATTTTGAAAATAAAGTTAGAATCATCCGCAATTAATATCGGTAACACATCTCTGCTATATCAGGCAGATCATTAATCATAATAATAAATGATACCGGGCCCAACAAACTGCCCTGTGGTACCACACTGTTATTCAGTAAAACTTGATTGTGTGCCATCACTGAAATGCACACATTGCAATCTATCCTGTAAATATGATTTTAGCCAATTCAGAGCAATGCCCCAAATGCCAATCTTTTCCAATTTTACAAATTAAATATGATCCGCCATATCAAATACAGAACTAAGTCAAAAAAAGCACCATAGGTATTATATTTATTATCTACGCATTCCTGAAGAAATTTTATACTTTGATAGAAAGCAGACTGTGTACTTTTGTTTTTAACAAATCCATGTTGATATGGTGTTACGATATTATTTTTTCCCAAAAAATCACAAAGCTGATTATAAAAAAAAACCTTGAATATTTTTGCAAACTGATTTTGTAAAGCATCGGTCTATAATTAGTCACTGAAGTCACGTCACCTTTTTTGTAAACAGGTTTGGTCGCTAAGCAGCAACTCGGCATTGAAATATTTGAAAAACTTGTTCCCACGTTTATTTAGCCATACCCATATGCAGGTCTGGTCGCCCAGTTGAATGAGCGCGCGGGGAAACACAGCTGTACTGGCAGTTGTCAACAAATGGCCTAGCAGTGCAGTGCGGCAATGCGGAAGTTGGTGTGATTCAGGTAATTTTAATTTATTTTAGGCACCTTCTTTATATCATTGATATTACAATTGCAAAAGAGAAAAATATTACAACATGGCATTTTGGAGACCTTATGAAACGGAACGAAACGAAATTTACCATCAATATAATAAAATTGAGGATATTTATGTCCTCAAACATTTTGTTTAACAATATGTTATATTATTAAAATATGTTGTTGGCCAAATGAACATAATATAATAGAAATTTTTACAAATTATTACAATTTTTTACCTTTAGCAGAAAACTTTATTTATTTTATTGCTAGGCGTTTTTATACATGTTCAACTGACTTCAGAAAGACTATAACAATATTTTGGAACGATCGAGAAAAAACAGACTGCAATGGAAAGAATTGTTACAATTCAACATGGAGAGAGTGAAAGAGGCGATGGTTTTATTATTTCGGTAAATTAAAGCTCAAAAATTATGATTTAATACTTGCTTAGGAACCTTATCAAAATTTTAGGGCGATGCTGGAGTATGAATGTTATAAACCGGACGAAGGGAAGGCGAAAGCGATCATGATGGTAAGAAAGGGTTTTGGAAGGGGTGGATGAGAAGAGAATGCTCGAGTGAGAATGTGGTGGTGGTCAAGATTGAATGTGAAAGGAATGGAAGGAATTTATTAGTTGCAAATGTGTATGATGAATAAGGAAGTGAGAGTGGCTCATTGCTCCTTTATTATGTGTCTTCGACTGTTTTTATAGATCTATTGCAAATATGTAATTATAATGAGCAACGATCACAGGTTCATTTGTCATCCCTTAAGGGATGAAATGCGGTGAATTTCATAAAAAAATTTCTTATTTTGTTATGATGTGCCTTCGAGCTTTTCTTTTACCATAGATCGACTGGAAATAAGTAATTACACTAATAAACAGTCTCGCATTTATTAATCAGCCCGTATGGGGGGGTAAGGGGTGGGCGAAATGGGATGGATTTCATAAAAAAGTTGATGGGTTTTAATGAGAGTTTGAGTTTTTATTTTGCACCGATTGACAGTAAATAATTAAATATATAGAAATATGATCACACTTTAATTTGTCAGCACATGCATGGAATGGTGTAATAGCTGTTTTACATTGACAATTTATTGATCAATTAATTGATGAAGTTGCTTCATCAAGAAATTGGACACGTGTAATGCACCAAATCAGCTGTCAAATAACTTCATCAATTTATTCATCAAGTTTATGACGATTAGAGCATGTTCTAATTTTCGTCAATTTCTTCGTGAAGTTTGGAAGCACCAACCCAATATGTGTCAGAACAGTACCGCTGTTGTATCACTACAATTATGAGTGGAAAGGTGACATTTTTGAAATTTATTTACTTTGATTCATTGATAGAACTGATTCATACGTCAAAAACTTGACAAAGTCCGTGGCAGTGTAAAACCACACTGTTTATCAATAAATTTGTCAATTAATTGATGAAGAACTTCGTCAATTTATTGACGAATGATGAATTGTCAATGTAAAACAGCTATAAAACCTATAAAAAAGTGAGTTTATAAAAAAACTCGTTACTACATTATTTTGAGCATCGACTATAATAAAAGCCTAAATTTGTGTTTTTGTAGAGGTCGAGCGTCATATTGTTTATAACAAAAGAAAACAAAATTATTGCTTTTTTTCGTTTTTTGCTGTATCTCTGAAAATAAGCCTCTAATCGACATGAGGTATACTTTTCTTTCTGAGAAAATTTGCTACAAAGATTGGCTTTTGCGAAAGCTTGCAAAATTTTTTTACATTACAAAATTAGCAGTGAAAAATAAAGTGTGCAAAATTTTCAAAATTAAATAAAAA
>NW_019416775.1:121947-167384 GCF_000390285.2 Anoplophora glabripennis
TACCATTTTTGTTGTAAAGTTGAAAATGGCCGAGATATTGAGCAAAAACGATTTTTCCTTAAATTCAAGATGGCGGCTGACGCAGGGGTGGAATTCAGTCGCGATTCTGAATTTACACTACTATTGACCCCCCCTAAAGGTTAGAACAATAAAATTGTGGTCCCTAATTTTTTCCCGGTTAAGCCCTTTTTTTGTCTAACCCGACTGGAGTAATTTAATTTGATTTATAAAAATGCAATAAAGTGATTTTATTTTTTTTTTCTCCAAAAGGGAAGCAGGATACAAAAAAAATTCAAGAGACAAAAAAGTTGTATTTTTGGTTGCTTAATACGAAAAATATGATAAAAGTTTTAAATAAGTCCTGCACATTTTTTTTGTCAAAAATATTAGTTAAGGTGCCCCTGAGACTTTTTAAATTTTAACAAAATCGGCTAAAGGATTAAGATTTTTACGAAAAAAAACATTTTTTAAAGAATTTGACACCCAGTATCTTGAAAGGATTTCAAGTGCAGATAAAAAAATAAATCATAACTCGACTAATCATTTGATAGTAGTTTGGGCAACTTAGGTTTTTTATTTCAAAAATCGGGCCTACCTTGAATTTTATGGGCTTAAAATTAAGTAAAAAATACACAGAATACAAGCCTAAATTTGTGTATTTGTAGAGGTCGAGCGTCATATTGTTTATAACAAAAGAAAAAAAAAATTGTTCTTTTTTCAGTTTTTCGCTTATATCTCCGAAAATAAGCCTC
The DNA here is from genome assembly GCF_000390285.2 of Anoplophora glabripennis. Classification (NCBI taxonomy): domain Eukaryota; kingdom Metazoa; phylum Arthropoda; class Insecta; order Coleoptera; family Cerambycidae; genus Anoplophora; species Anoplophora glabripennis. Next base: position 122,700 of record NW_019416775.1, read on the forward strand.
TAATCAACATGAGGTATACTTATGTCGATTATTCTTATAAAAATTAAAAACTTTCTCTAGCAATACAATTCATTAAATAAAACATGGTAGAATTGAATGTAACAGTTCTTTTAAATACTACAAAATGCAATATTATATGTAACGTTGATATTGTAACATTCAATAATATTCTAGACATAATTTACGCAATAAGTGTAAGAGTTCATTTTTAGACGATATTTTATACGTCGACCTCTTCTGAGCACGGTAAATTTTCATTCATTCATCTTTTCTTTCAAAGAAGTAATTTGACTTTCGTTTTTAAATATGTAAAAAGACCTCCTTACTTTTCAAAATATCGAAAGCACAATGAAATTACAAAAGAAAACGTGAAAAGTCAATAAAAATGTATTTTTCTGGATCTGATAATGACTTTCACAGACTTTTACGTAAACACAACTCGAAAGAGCGGAAAAAAATAAGTTGAATTAAAAAAAAGCATCTCGGTGGCTGCTTTCTAAGTGCCACAATCCATTTGTTAAGTAAAAATTTTGAGAAGTCGAGTGCAGCATGGGCACTATGACGTCTCAGCGCTCCCCTCTCCTGGCTACCGCTCAGCCGCGCAGATCACGCTGTCTTTAACGAACATTTACTTAGTCACTTCTTGGTCGAATACAAAAAAAAAAATTCAGCGTATAAAGGAAGTCTTCTACTTTATGAGATCAAGTTTCAAAATATTAAATAGAACAGTCAAATTACAGTTTAAAGAAAAAAAAAATATATCGGCTCCTATTGGTCGGATGGAGATGCTTTTTTTTTCTTAATTCATGTTTTTTAAGCACTATTTGATGCAATTGGTTTGAAATCTGTATATTAAAAAAATTGCCGAGATAAGGACCATAGTTACCAGTTTTTTTTTTTAGTTTTTTTGTTACTAACTTTTTCATTTTGCAACTTAAAAATCTGAAATTTGCACAGACACGAGTAATTACCTTTCGAACATTTTCTACAAAATTACGATGTCTTGACTGGGGCAGAAAATATACACGCTAGAGTTTTCGACTTTATAATTTTGCAATAGGCCGCTATTTTAAAATTGGGGGTCCGGAGTGCTGGTATTTGTTGAGCACCTCAACGGTTATCTTTTCCTGTAGTTTCATCCAATTTCAGTCAAATTTGTCCTTTTTATTTAATTCTGAAAATTTTGCACATTTGTTTTTTCACTGGTAATTTTTCAATGTAAAAAAATGTTTGCGAGCTTTCGCAAAAGCCGATCTTTGCAGCAAATTTCCTCAGAAAGAAAATCGATAAATATGCCTCATGTCGATTAGAGGTTTATTTTTAGAGATATAAGCGAAGAACTGAAACAAGAGCAATAATTTTTTTTCGTTTGTTATAAACAATATGACGCTCGACCTCTACAAATAACAAATTTAGGCTTTTATTCTGTGTATTTTTTACTTAATTTTAAGCCCATAAAATTCGAGTTAGGCTCGATTTTTGAAAAAAACCTAATTCGCCCGGATTATAGTTACACTTAGGACAGACGTACAGTGGGAAATATGGGAAAAAATTCTACTCTCTTGGCTATTTTAACGATACAGTGGTAATTTCTTTTTCATTCTTCAAATAGGCTTAATTNTACTTTTAATATTCTTATAAGAAATAAAAACTTTCTCTAGCAATACAATTCATTAAATAAAACATGGTAGAATTGAATATAACAGTTCTTTTAAATACTACAAAATGCAATACTTATATGTAACATTCAATAATATTCTAGACATAATTTACGCAATAAGTGTAAGAGTTCATTTTTAGAAGATATTTTATACGTCGACCTCTTCTGAGTACGGTAAATTTTCATTCATTCATTTTTTCTTTCAAAGAAGTAATTTGACTTTCGTTTTTAAATACGTAAAAAGACCTCCTTACTTTTCAAAATATCGAAAGCACAATGAAATTACAAAAGAAAACGTGAAAAGTCAGTAAAATTGAATTTTTCTGGATCTGATAATGACTTTCACAGACTTTTACGTAAACACAACTCGAAAGAGCGGAAAAAAATAAATGGTCGAATTCATTAAAAAAAAATTCAGCGTATAAAGGAAGTCTTCTACTTTATGAGATCAAGTTTCAAAATATTAAATAGAACAGTCAAATTACCGTTTAAAGAAAAAAAAAATATCTCGGCTCCTATTGGTCGGATGGAGACGCTTTTTTTTTTCTTAATTCATGTTTTTTTAAGCACTATTTGATGCAATTGGTTTGAAATCTGTATATTAAAAAAATTGCCGCGATAAGGACCCTAGTTACCTGTTTTTTTTTGGTTTTTTGTTAATAACTTTTTCATTTTGCAACTTAAAAATCTGAAATTTGCACAGACACGAGTAATTACCTTTCGAACATTTTCTACAAATTTACTATGTCTTGACTGGGGCAGAAAATATACACGCTAGAGTTTTCGACTTTATAATTTTGCAATAGGCCGCCATTTTAAAATTGGAGGTCCGCAGTGCAGGTATTTGTTGAGCACCCTAACGGTTATCTTTTCCTGTAGTTTCATCCAATTTCAGTCAAAATTGTCCTTTTTATTTAATTCTGAAAATTTTGCACATTTTTTTTTCATTGGTAATTTTGCAATGTAAAAAAATTTTTGCGAGCTTTCGCAAAAGCCGATCTTTGCAGCAAATTTCCTCAGAAAGAAAATCGATAAATATGCCTCATGTCGATTAGAGGTTTATTTTCAGAGATATAAGCGAAGAACTGAAACAAGAGCAATAATTTTTTTTCTTTTGTTATAAACAATATGACGCTCGACCTCTACAAATAACAAATTTAGGCTTTTATTCTGTGTATTTTTTACTTAATTTTAAGCCCATAAAATTTGAGTTAGGCTCGATTTTTGAAAAAAACCTAATTCGCCCGGATTATAGTTACACTTAGGACAGACGTACAGTGGGAAATATGGGAAAAAATTCTACTCACTTGGCTATTTTAACGATACAGTGGTAATTTCTTTTTCATTCTTCAAATAGGCTTAATTTTATGATGATGGTGCGATAATCTGAAATATCTATATAGGAATTTTTCAAATCAAATGAAAACCCATCGGCCATCAGCCTCAACACCAAAGATAGAACGTTTTACGGAAAAAAAAATCAACTGCGTGATACACGGATATGACAGTGACCAAGTTTTAAACGAAATTCAATCCGAATTCAAGGACTGGGGATTTTACTTCACTAAAGACAGCATAAAAGAGAAATGGAGGACTCTCGCGAACTTATACAAATTCTTAATAGTTAGAGGAGAGAGCAACACTTCTTGGATTTATTTTGATGCAATGAGAAATCACTTCAGGAACGATTTCTTATTCCATTGGGGTAGGATGAATAAAAATATTCACGACCAAAGTGACGGTAAAGCCAAACGTTTGAGACAAAGATCCAAATCAGCATGCCCGGAAATTTTCAAAAACATATCGGTTCAACCAAGTCTAGTGGTACGACTAGAAAAAGTTTCACCGTACTATAAATCAAAAGTAAACGGTGAAGAAAGGATGAGTTCGGGCAAAAAAAAGAGGAAAAGATCTAATGAAGAATGTAGGAGTAAATCACGTAAAGAATAAAAAGTTCAAGGAAATCAACAAGTAGATCAAGTGACGAAAAAACATGAAAACAAAAATCAATCGAACGAAATTTCAGTGGCAAAAACTGAATCGTCCCATAGTTGACACTTGAAGTTGTCTTTTGACGGAAATCAAGAAAAAAGGGACAGCACGGACTTGAACAGGCCTACAAGCAAAGTCCATATAATAACTATAGGCCACTCCGATATCGATGGAAGCAGTGGGAACCTAACCATCAACTTACAGTCGATTACAAAACAATTTTTCGATAAAGAATTCTTACCACTGAAAAAGATATTACGAGTCGAAGGTGACAACATCGAGAAAGACCCTGCAACTTTGAACAAAATTAGAAACGCTTTCCTCGGATTCCCCCCAACGCAAGGTAGTACTCAAAAGCCGCTTACAGATCCTAATGAAGATAAACGTCTCACTGAAGGGGAAATGTTGGAAATAATGGAACGAATTAACAAAGAAAATAGCAAATCGGACAATGAGGTATCCACCAATTACCGCGGGTCCGAAGAAGTTAACAATTACCAGAACATGTACAGCGCGCTCGGCCAACAATACCTTATCTTACCTATAGAAGAGAGGCAAGAAGACAGTATGTCGATACAGAGTTACAGTGCTCCGAGCGCAGTGACGCAGCCTACTATGCCGTTATTCGTGATAAAAGTAGACGGTAGCAATAATCCTTTAAAAAAAATGTACCAAACGAGGTTTACTTAAAAACTGATGGGACCAGCAACTTGACAACCGAAAGCCCAAGCGCAAATAACAAGGGGGCCGTGAAGAGGACTAATATAAATGAAAAACAAGAAAGTGGACAATAACCTACATTTCCCCAGACGTCCAAGAACTTTGTTAAACCAGTTAGTCCTAAAAGTAGAACGATTATTCTTAGTAAAAAGAAAAATCTAGCACCATCAGAAGTGGATCGTCCTGAAACTGGCAATGTACATAATAATAGTAGTGAAACAGCACCAGGTTCTATTAACAGTACCAGATCTTCTAAATCCGAGCTCGTTCTAACAGAAAATGAAGAAGCCACAGACAGTAACACAAATTTAAATAAGGATGTGCTTATCGAAACTATTGAGCTCAACGATATATGTACTGTGGGTGAAAATATAAGGGTATATATATCCGAAGCAAATCAAAATAGTCAAGTGAAAATTAAAAATAAATCGCTTCATACACACAACGGACAACGGAAGAAGTTATATTTCGTAAGCCTTCAACTGTTGGGAGGAAAACCAAGGTCCTGACTAAACCAAGGGTATTAGAGAAACCTCCAGAAATTAATACTCTACCACACGCAGTAAGGCCCCCAACGAATACCAGTGAAGTGACTCTGCCCGTTTGTGTCGCAAGTGATCAAAAGAGTAAACGGCGTGGTCAGTAGTGACAATGTAGCGAGTAAGTCGGTGGACCTCGATGTTGCAGTACCACTGCAGCTGTTTAACCTGGGAGTAAATGTAAAAACTGAAGAATTCGACAATGAAAGTGTCATGTCTGAAGCGATAAGGGATGACGATGGTTTGAAAGACAATTTGTTAGCCACCGTTATAGATATCCAGGAACAGAACAATCAGGAATAAAAAGGGTAGATGATATCTATAACGGTGGCTAAGAAATTGTCTTTCAAACCATCGTCATCCCCTATCGCTTCAGACATGACACTTTCATTGTCGAATTATTCTTTTTTTACATTTACTCCCAGGTTAAACGGCTGCGGTGGTGCTGCAACATTGACGTCTACCGACTTACTCGCTACAATGTCACTATTGACCACGCCGTTTACCCGTTTGATCACTTGCGCCACAAACTTAAATCCTTCAGGTATGTTTTTCACCGCTTCACTTCTTTCGAGTGTGGTTTTTGTAACGCCATCCACATTTACTTTCCTTAAACTATTTTTAGCTCGAAAGTTTTCAGGCTTCAGTTTAGCTATCTTGTATAACTGGCGGGGTGAGATGAAAATTTCCTTCAGTTTTCCTCCCGATATTACGGGCAGCCTCACCTTACTGGTATTCGTTGGGGACCTTAACGCATGTGGTAGAGTATTATGTTCTGGAGGTTTCTGTAATACCTTTGGTTTAGTCTGGACCTTGGCTTTCTTCCTAACAGTTAAAGACTTACAAAATATAACCTCTTCCGTTGTTCTCTGTGTATGAAGCGGCTTATTTTTAATGTTCACTTGACTAGTTTGATTTGCCTCGGTTGTATATACCGTTATATTTTCACCCACAGTACATATATCGTTGAGCCCATTAGTTTCGATCAGCACATCCTTATTTAAATTTGTGTTGATTGTAGTTTCTTCATTTTCTGTTGGAATGAGTTCGAAAATACAAGAACTGGCACTGTTATAATCTTTCCGAAGTTAGTTTAACACGTAAAAAACGCTTGGCAATAAAATTTAAGAGTTTCATAGGCGTCCCTAAAAAAGTTTTCTGATAACGGTAAAAAATTATAATAATTTGTATATATTGTGCAGAAAATTTCTATTATTTGTTCATTCGGCCAACAACATATTTTAATTAATTATGTCAAACAATTTTATTATATTGATGGTAAATTTCGTTTTGTTTCATTTCAAAAGGCCTCCAAAATGCCATGGTATAATATTATTTCTCCCTTTTGCAATTGTAATATCAATGATTAATAGAAGGTGTCTATAATAAATTAAAATTACCTGAATCACACCAAATTCCGGATTGCTGCACTGCACTGCTGGGCAATTTACCAACCACTTGTCAACTGCTGAGATTTATTGCCCAGTAGCCCAATGCAACTGTGTTTGTTTTCCTTTGCCCGCTCTTGCTTTCTTCAACTAGACATTTACATTTCTACCATCTCCACGATTAGTTCGACCAGACGTGTATATGGGTATGGCTAAATAAATATGAGAACAAGTTTTTCAAATATTTCAATGCTGAGTTGCTGCGTCAGCGACCGAACCTGGTATATGTTGTCTATCCTCTTGGATCTGCAATTGATATCGGGAAGACTATAAGAGAAATTATTATGTATACTGCCAGTTTCAAGACGATCCACTTCTGAAGGTACTAGATTTTTCTTTTTACTATGAATAATTGTTCTACTTTTAGGACTAACTGGTTTAACAAAGTCCTTGGACGTCTGGAGAAGTGTAGGTTGTTGCCCACTTTCTTGTTTATCATTTATATTAGTTCTCTACGGCTTCCTTGTTATTTGCGCTTGGGCTTTCGGTTGTCAAGTTGCTAGTCCCATCAGTTTTTAAGTAAACCTCGTTTGGTACATTTTTTTTTAAAGGATTATTGCTACCGTCTACTTTTATCATGAATAACGGCATAGTAGGCTGCGTCACTGCGTTCGGAGCACTGTAACTCTGTATTGACATACTGTCTTCTTGCCTCTCTTCTATAGGTAAGAGCCTAGAGCGCGCTGTACATGTTCTGGTAATTGTTAACTTCTTCGCCCCCCCCGGGGTAATTGGTGGATACCTCATTGTCCAATTTGCTATTTTCTTTGTTAATTCATTCCATTATTTCCAACATTTCCCCTTCAGTGAGACGTTTATCTTCATTAGGATCTGTAAACGGCTTTTGAGTACTACCTTGCGTTGGGGGGAATCCGAGGAAAGCGTTTCTAATTTTGTTCAAAGTTGCAAGGCCTTTCTCGATGTTGTCACCTTCGACTCGTAATATCTTTTTCAGTGGTAAGAATTCGTTATCAAAAAATTGTTTTGTAATCGACGGTAAGTTGATGGTTAGGTTCCCACTGCTTCCATCGATATCGGAGTGGCCTATAGTTATTATATGGACTTTGCTTGTAGGGCTGTTCAAGTCCGTGCTGTCCCTTTTTTCTTGATTTCCGTCAAAAGACGACTTTAAATGTGAAGTAGGGTACAGTTCAGTTTTTGCCACTGAAACTTCGTTCGATTGATTTTTGTTTTCATGTTTTTTGTCACTTGATCTACTTGTTGATTTCCTTGAACTTTTAATTTTTTACGTCATTTACCCCTACGTTCTTCATTAGATCTTTTTGTCTTTTTTTTTCCGAAACTCATCCTTTCTTTACCGTTTATTTTTGATTTATAGAACAGTGCAACTTTTTCTAGTTCTACCACTAGACTTAGTTGAACCGATTTGTTTTTGAAAATTTCCGGGCACGCTGATTTGGATCTTTGTCTCAAACGTCTGGCTTTACCGTCACTTTGGTCATGAATAGTTTTATTCATCCTACCCCAATGGAATAAGAAATCGTTCCTGAAGTGATTTCTCATTGCATCAAAATAAATCCAAGAAGTGTTGCTCTCTCCTCTAACTATTAAGAATTTGTATAAGTTCGCGAGAGTCCTCCATTTCTCTTTTATGCTGTCTTTAGTGAAGTAAAATCCCCAGTTCTTGAATTCGGATTGAATTTCGCTTAAAACTTGGTCACTGTCATATCCGTGTATCACGCAGGTGATTTTTTTTCGGTAAAACGTTCATCTTTGGTGTTGAGCTGATGGCTGATGGGTTTTCATTTGATTTGAAAAATTTTTATATAGATATTTCAAATTATCGCACCATGATCATAAAATTAGGCATATTTGAAGAATGAAAAAAAATTACCACTGTATGGTTAAAATAGCCAAGTGAGTAGAATTTTTTCCCATATTTCCCACTGTGCTTCTGTCTTAAATGTAACTATAATCCGGGCGAATTAGGTTTTTTTTTCAAAAATCGTGCCTAACTCGAATTTTATGGGCTTAAAATTAAGTAAAAAATACATAGACGGAATAAAAGCCTAAATTTGTTATTTGTAGAGGTCGAGCGTCATATTGTTTATAACAAAAGAAAAAAAATTATTGCTCTTGTTTCAGTTTTTCGCTTATATCTCTGAAAATAAGCTTCTAATCGACATGAGGCATATTTATCGATTTTCTTTCTGAGGAAATTTGCTACAAAGATCGGCTTTTGCGAAAGCTCGCAAAAATTTTTTTACATTGCAAAATTACCAGTGAAAAAACAAATGTGCAAAATTTTCAGAATTAAATAAAAATAACAAATTTGACTGAAATTGAATGAAACTACAGGAAAAGATAACCGTTAGGGTGCTCAACAAATACCCGCACTGCGGACCTCCAATTTTAAAATGGCCTATTGCAAAATTATAAAGTCAAAAACTCTAGCGTGTATATTTTCTGCCCCAGTCAAGACATAGTAATTTTGTAGAAAATGTTCGAAAGGTAATTACTCGTGTCTGTGCAAATTTCAGATTTTTAAATTGCAAAATGAAAAAGTTATTACCAAAAAACCAAAAAAAAAAAAACAACTAGGGTCCTTATCTCGACAATTTTTTAATATACAGATTTCAAACCAATTGCATCAAATAGTGCTTAAAAAACATGAATTAAAAAAAAAGCGTCTCCATCCGACCAATATGAGCCGAGATATTTTTTTATTTTTAATTATGCATATTTGAAGAAGAATGAAAAAGAAATTACCACTGTATGTCTCCTAAGTGTAACTAATTAATTTCTCGATATTACCTATCACAAAATTACAGTCGATGCTCAAAATAAGGCAGTAACGATTTTTTTTATAAACTTATAGGTTTCACACCATTCCATACTCCCGTATGTGCTGACAAATTTAGGTGTGAACGTATTTCTATATAATTAATTATTTACTGTCAATCGATGCAAAATAAAAACTCAGTCTCATTAAAACCGATCGACGATTTTTTTTATGAAATCCGTCCCATTCCCCCCCCCCATACGGGCTGATTAATAAATGTGAGACTATTTATTAGTGTAATTACTTATTTCATGTCGGTCTGTGGTAATATGAAAACTTGAAGGCACTTTATCAGGAAGCAATAAATTTTTTTTATGAAATTCTCCCCATTTGTGACACTTTTAATTAATATAATTTCTTATTTTCTGTCTATCTATAAATTGTAACGAGCAAAATTAAGATATTACAAGTCTGTTTGGACAGAGGGAGGAAAGCTTCAATTTCATGTTTGTGAAGATTGTTTTAGAAAAAAAGTGATATTTTGGTGTAAAAACCAAATGAATATAGAATATTTTAGTGGTTTTTTTGACTACCTAGGTAGACAGAGGCAAGGTGAAAATACAGAGGAGAGGTTTTGATAGAAGTGAGAGGAACGTCCTGGAAGTAAATGTGTCTTAATTTCTTGATGTACAAATGCGGGAGGCCAGGGGAGGTCCTCGACTGCAGCCTGGAACGGAGGACGGCTAGATAAAGATTAAGTAGCACGGTAGGACATTATCCCCCGAGATAGTCGATGCGGATGAATAGCAAGGAAAGGCTCAGGATAGGACGACGGGTTGCTGCAAATATAGTTGTAAGTTAGTTAAATTAATTATGTTCCGCTATGGCCCAGCATTAAGATTTGTAATATGATAAGACGTTAACAAATTGTTCATTCCCCGCTAATTTGGTGAGGCGGAGTTTTGGTGGGTTTCCTTGGTGGTGGTGAGTAAAGGAGAAGGAAAGGACTTCACCTAAATCTGAAAAGTGGGAGGGCAGGCTTAGGACAACGGATTTTAGAAAGCTTGAGTGAATTTGATTAAAGTGGAGATCAGTCAGAAAAGAGACTGCTTATTAGGCCAACCAATAGGGAGAAAAAAGATACTGTTTTTACACTTAATTATTACAGCAAATTTCATGTATTATCTTCTCAAAAATACTTAGTAAATGAAAACCCAAGTGATTTCCCAGCAAAGTCGTGAACAATCGTTTCTTAAACAATAAAAACTGCAAAAAAATTACATATTTTTGATTTTTTAATAATAATAATAATAATAATTGTTTATTAAATAGGATATCCTAATATACACAAATCAATTTAAATTTAAATATAAATACAAGCACACAGTAAGAGGATAGCCAAACTAAGGATCAATTAACACATATTATTTACTTTTGTATATTTAACAAGCTGTCTTTTAAATGCAACAAGTGACTGGCATCTTTTTAACTTTACTGGTAATCTATTGAAATTAACAACCCCTTCATTAAATAGACAATTCATTGTATGACAATAATTTGTTCTCCAAACATGGAAGTTATCGGCACCTCTAGTAAAGTAGTCGTGAATTTCATGATTCCTTATAATACTGGTTAAAATAATCAGGTAACAAATTATTTATAAGCTTATACAGGGTGATTCAGAACTTATCCAAAAAAAAAATTCTGCATGTACAGGGGACCCTTACAAATACAATTTTGTAAAGAAAAAATGAAAAAGGGCAGTTCGAAAATGATTTAAAAATACACTTCTGCACGGCACTGGAAACTGGTCCACTGTAAAACCTGACCTGGCACAATGCGACCGGCATGGCGGTGTGATAAAAACGAACAAAAACTTTCGCAAGGAAAGAAATATGTAAATAGGATTTTATCGCACCTATTTTATATCGGCAAATTCAACTGCATTTGCCTTTATTGTTATTATTAATTAATAAAATTAATTTGTGTTTTTAAATAATAAAATCATTTGACACACCCGATGTTACAACAATTGTTCAAAATTTTATCCACCAATGTGACATTTGGGTCCGTTGTACTCTGTTTCCACAAACTAATACAAATGTTGTCTTGTTTCACCATAACGCAAATGCTTCACCATAAATTAAAACGATATCCATCAACACCGAGTACACGCAAACCATTTTTGACACTAACTACTAAAAACCTTTTATAAACATCACAGATAACAGGTAAATATCGCAATGACGATTGCAAAATTTATAACTCCATCAAATTTGAAACAGGAAAAACAGTCTTGCGGAAAATGACAGATAATAATATGTAGTTTAATCGTACGTAAGATGGTTTCTGTCTAATGCATAGTTTTTACACAATTGCATTGTAAACAAATCAGGGTCTTTTTTGCACTGCATGGCGATTTATCAAAAATGAAATTCGGAAAATGGCATCTGAAAGTAGACGATAAAATCTCCAATTTGTATATCTCGGATTTTGGCCTGGGTGATGGGAAATATACTAAAAATGCCCTTGAAAGTCATCCGAAACGATCGAAAGTACGCTCCACGCGGTAGTGGGGGAAGCAGCAAGCGGAGGACTCTGGCTCGAGCATACTTTCGATCGTTTCAGGCGACTTTCAAGGGCATTTTTTAGCATATTTCCCATCACCCAGGCGAAAATCCAAGATATACAAATTGGAGATTTTCGATTTTTGTCTACTTTCAGATGCCGTTTTCAGAATTATTGTTAAATACTTTACTTATTGTAGGAAAATTAAGACACGATGCTAAGTTTAATTGTTTAATAACTGGGCTAATTCTTACATTTTCTTACTAACTTACTGACTTCCTGGTGTCGAGCATTTTTGATAAATTGAAAAAAAAGACCCTAATTTCTTTGTAATGTAATTGTGCAACAACTATTCATCGGACAGAAACCATCTTGCACACAATTAAACTACATATTATCTGTCAGATGGTTTTTCCAGCTTCAAATTTGGCGGAGTTATGAATTTTTGAAAAAAGGTCTATTTTAGAGGTTTTTCCGGATTTTCGCTGTAAAAAATGAACCAATCAGGCCGCACAAAAAAACACTATAGGTTTTTTTTATTCTCTACAAAAGTCCTATTGAGAGTAAGACGATTCCGTCATTATTTTCCGAGATATTATAAAAAAAAAGAAAAAAAATGTCATTGTTTTTGCAGTTTTTATTGTTTAAAAAACAATTGTTCACGACTTTGCTAGGGAAATCACTTGAGTTTTCATTTACTAAGTATTTTTCAAAAGTTAATACATGAAATTTGCTGTAATATTTAAGTGTTCGAAAAAATCTCTATTGGATGGCCTATATGGTGTCCGAGATGGAGAAGGGAATGAGTGACATGGAACTTAGTGGGCAAAATTATAAGGGGGTCGGATGATCTGCAGAATATGTCAGAAGGGGAGGTTAAAATTATAAAAATAGTTTCATGCCGCAGCCCATGGAATCATCAGAAAGAGTTTTAAAATCATAGTAAAAAGGGGTAACGTGGAAATCGATTACGGATGTGTTACAGATGTTGTAGATTTGGTCACATGATAAAATTTTGTAAATAAAATGAACTATGTATAGGAAATCACAACGCAAGGGGTTGTAAAGACAGATAGGAAATGTTAATATTAAATATAACGAAAAAAATATCCCCTGGCCAACGAGGCGCTTGATGGAATAATTTTGGCGGTTATAACCAATATAGACCTTCAACTGCTCTTATATAATTGAACTAACAAATTTATCAAAATTAAATTTGTACACAGATATAAGAAATATGTAGTAAATATTTTTTAAATGAAAATGTGATTTGCAGGACTTAATATTCCCAGAACAAGTGGTGTTAACTAATACCAAATCTGATAGTACTGTGTCCACTCCTGTTAACAAATAATCTCCGTGATGGTTTTGTAGGTGCTTTAGGTTAGTACAAATATTTTGGTAAGATCACATTTTTCCTTTTCAAAATGCTAACACATACTTTAATTCGAATGAATTCGAAAAGGATGAGGCTCAAAATAATGTTATGTTTTATTTTTCTGTTAATACAAAATCTTGTTTTTTGTCAATAATCTTCCTTAGCTACCACAGACCCTATAGCTGATCCGATAAAAATAAATAAATCATATATGCAAAGATAAGTAATAAAACCATCACTACAGTCTCACCAACACAAGGTTATAACTGTAAAAAATATAACTAACATTTTAAGCTACACTTGATTATTATTTTTAGATCTAGATTTTTTTTTATATAAAAACACGATGTGAAAACTTTTTTAATTATTTCAAAATCCATTCGAAAAATCGTCACCGTTTTATTACAAATTAATGAATAAAATAACCAATAACCAGATCCTGTCTTGGATTAACAGGCAGTGAATCTTGTGGGAAGGTACCTTTACCAACAGATTTACCAATTGAAGTACCATTAGCATGTTCCGGGGACTTGGGATATTTGGAGCAATATTTAATTAATGAAAATACTATGGCTTTGGCAAGTACAGCCTTCATAAATGTGCGAGTCCCACATGACCCCGACTGTTAAGCAAACAAACTTACAGTGGGGTCGATGATTAACATAAAATTCCATAAGGACAGATTTACATTTCTTTACGAGCTTTAAACATTAATTTGCAAATAGATCATTTAAGATACTTTGAAGGTTTATCCAATTGAAAAAGTATTTTTTGGTTAAAGACGGTTGTTTAAAAAATAAAGGCTCTTTTGTAATCCACTTTCATTCAAAGATAACACAGCCCCACAAAAAAAAATTGAAATTATTTTCTCCGATATCTGAGAAGGTGCACTTCATGTTTTTGGGGTTGCTGAATCCGAATCCGGGGTCCGTTTAACCCCATCACGTCAGGGTCAAGGGCATCTGAAGGTCAAATTGTGGAATGACTATTAAAAAATCTGGAAAAATGTATATATATATTTTCGGGGTCGCTAATCTGAATCCGGGGTTCTCTTGACCTTGAAGTGTCAGAATCAAGGTCAAATAAAGGTCAAAACCCTAAAATTTGAAGATTTTGACTCCGACTTCTTGAAGAGCAGAAAATTTTGCGTCCGAATATGTATTGACTTTTTTTTAGAACAGACCTTTGTAGGTCACGTGATGGTCATCCAAAATCAAATCCATTTTCCAGCTTTTGGCTGTAAATTGAGATCTTGGGTCTTTGATGAGTTGATATTTTTTGGGTCATTGATCACGATTCTGGTATTCATTTGAGCCAATCACGTCGGAATATAACGATATAATATTTTCTTACTCCGGATTCTGAAAGAGTAAAAAATTTCATCCGTGTGTTTGCATCCAGGGCACCTCCCCGTGGTGACGGCGGGCAACGGAGTTGTCCCGCTATTCGGCAAAGTTCCTGGAACAGGACGCGTATGCCGTCATGGCAAACCCAACGGAGAAATTTACGATGCAGGAGGATGGAACCCCAGTATCGGCGGCTGGTCAGGGTGGGAAAGTGGGCCCGCAGGCGTCGTCATCCAGTGACCGCGGCTCTGTTGAGGTGGCTACCTTGGCCTCACCAGAGTATAAAGCTACAAATAGTAGAACCCATAGACATGAGCATGACAACCCAAAAACCCCATATCATTTCTGTTATGTTTGTGGTAAATACGTATTCGGATGTAAAATTGTCTGCTCTTTCGGAATCCGGGGTCAAAAATATCATATCAAATTTTAGGGTTTTGACCTTTATTTGACCTTGATTCTGACATTTCAAGGTCAAGAGAACCCCAGATTCAGATTTAGCGACCCCGAAAACATGTATATCAAATTTTCCAGATTTTTTAATAGTTATTCCGCAATTTGACCTTCAGATGCCCTTGACCCTGATGTGATGGGGTTAAACGGATTCAGCAACCCCAAAAACATAAAGTGCACCTCCTCAGATATCAAAGAAAATAATTTCAATTTTTTTTGTGGAGCTGTGTAATGAAAACGATGTTTTTTTTTCAATATTTACATATAAATTATAGTTAAATTAATTTACCTTACAATGCTAAGATAAACACAGTTATTTTACTTGGCTAATCAATGGTTATTATATGTGTACTAATCAAATTTATAATAGATGTTATTTGGTGTTATGTTTATTTCATGTTCAATTGCTGCTTTTAGCTTTTCAAGTGGGTGAAGAGGATGTTTAATTATCTTATTTTTTATATGGCCCAACAGATAAACATCTAAAGGCGTGAGATCGGGGCTTCGAGTAGGAGTAGGCCACAAACCCCTAGTAATCAATCTAGCTGGCACCAGTATGTGTTATAGCTCCATCTTATTCAAAATGCCCATGCTGCAGTTCATTCTCGTGCGTTAATTCCGGGGCTTGCAATCAAATGTAACTGTAAGGATGTAAGGTAAGCATAAAATTATGCGGATTTTCTGTAGCCTAAATTCTATAATTCTGACTATTTGCATAACCAGATAAATGTACCCATACCTCATCAGAATAAATTAAGGTCTAATAAATTATCGTCGTTTAAATGTTTTTTAAACCATCGACAATGTTGTACTCGTTGGTTGTGATTAGGAGGACGTAATTCTTGCACGGTGGAAACAGCTGCTTTAATGCCTTGTGACAACTCCCAACTGATTTTTCAAAATTATTTAGTTATTTATGCCCGTTTGCACCGTAGTGTTTAATCCAGGATTAAGTCTGAACTTGGATTAAAATATAACTTTTTGTTTGCACCGTTTCAAATCTATGTATTAATCTATACTCCGCGGTCAAAATTATAGAGAGTGACTCATCGCTAGCTTTTGGACTAGTAAGGGGGATGAAGTGTGCCGGGAACGAAAATCCATTCGTGTATCTGCGTAAAAGGCAACAAAATATAGAAAATATTGAAAAAAGATAATAAAAACATAACATCTAATATTTTTTACGGTTTGCTATAACCGGCACTTTGATCAATTTTAATTATTACAGCATTTTAAAACGTCCCACTTGTGTTTTTTCAATTTATAAATTTATTATAGCCATGGAATTAGACCCCTCGTCTACGCTTATGCTATGACATTTCTCAGGACGGATAATTCAAGTCTGTTTACACCCACTAAAAAAGCATTTCCCTATTCCCTAACAAGTGCAAAAGACAGAGATAGAATATAGATCGACGTTCAGTGTAACTCGGTCTATAGACGATTATAGATTCTATCGATGTGCGTAGCGAGCGGCACAAAGATAAATAATATTGAACCGTATAAAAATCATTTTATATTTTATACCCATTATGGTAATAGTGCTCTATAATTTCGACCGCGGAGTATAGGATTAATTTAAACCCTCAAATTTGACCGCTTAAACTTGGATTAATGAGAAAATATAAATTGACACTATTGACAGTACTTAGCTGCTAGTTATAATTTTTTTAAATAGGCATTTCTTCCTTTTCCTGTCGACTGTGTATGAGTGAGCGGTGTTAAGACATCATTGAGAACTTTGAGATGGATTCAGATTCTGACTGTGTTGTATTAGATGATTTTGATATTCACGAAATTATAGACTTTGGATTTCCTAGATATATTAGAAATGATCTATTTCATAATCTAGACCAGTGTTTCCCAAAGTGTGGGTCGCGACCCCCCGGGGGGTCGCAGTGAGGTATTAAGGGGGTCGCCGGGAATTTCCAAAATAAGAGAAAACGCCACTTTGTTAAATCATGTATATTTATTCTAATAAAGTCGTAGGTAATTATTAACAATTTGTTATCAAATGAAAGATTAATCTAAATAATATTAATAAATCTTAAAAGTAAAGCGAAAAATAAAGTAAAATAGTATAGTGTTAATGAGACCCATGCGCCTGTTTTTTTGAAACCAGTCTTTCAAATCTGACCTGTGTATTCGAGACACACACAATTATATCATTTTCCAGTTCCAGGCGATTTCTCATTTTTGTTTTGATGGCAGTCATAGATGAAAAACTTAACTCACAATCAGATAAATACAATGTTACGAATGGAACCAAATATAACTTATTATTAATTTATTTTTATTGTAAATATTGTATTTGGCAGAAGTGCCATTAGTTAACTGTTAAATTTAATTTTAATATATTTAATTTAAACTTAAACAATAAGGTAAAATAAAATTTCAAAAATAATCAGTTAATTGTAATTTAGGCACGCTATTTTGGTTTGAGTGATGTGTAGGGGGGTCACCGAGAAAATTTTTAACAAAAAAGGGGTCACGCTTTAAATAAGTTTGGCAAACGCTGATCTAGACAATATGACTTTTTTCAGCAGATTTAGGTTGACAAAAGAGACCACATTACATCTGCTGATATGTGACATGTATGTTTTACGAACACGTCGGCATGAACACGATGCAATTGGCAATCAGAACTTTGGAGTTATAAAAAGCTCTTATTCTTAACATGATTTTGTATTTCTGGGAATAATAGTCCAACAATTGGTTCTATGCTCGTGCTGGTCATTTGTCTGCTATTGCAGACTTTTCAGGGATGGACATATCAACAGTGTCCAGAATAATTGTACGAGTATCAATTGCAATAGCTCGGCTTTATCAGAGATACATAAAAATGCCAAACCCAGAAGAAATAGTTAGTGTGAACATGAGTTCTATAAAATTGCATCATTTCCTAGAGTGTTAGGTGTCATTGATGGTACTCATATTAAAATTTTGGTTTGAGAATTTGACTTAGACATATTTTTTTCCGAACATAACTGGACATAAGTTAGCAGCATAATAAAATCCCTAAACAATATTCATAAAGCCCAGTTTAAATTAATCTACAATCGGCAGAAAGTGGTGCAAAAGCTGATTATTAAAACCTAGTTTTAAAATTAAACCAAGTTCAATTGAACTTGGCTTAAATTCTAAACGGTGCAAATGGGCATTAGTTAACTATTTTTTTTACTTTAGCTTTAGGTTATAGTATATTATGTAATAAGTGTTGTAAAAAGCATTTTACGCACGAATGGAAAAGTTACGCATGACGCCGAGTGCGTAATTCTATGAGTGGGTAATTGCATTACACCACGTATTACGTACTGTACCTACGACCACTACTGTAAATACTTAAAAACACACCGTCCGCGATCAATGTAAGATTCCTATTTTACGTACGGTAAAAAAATCGCACAGCTTGGTAAAAAAATCGTACAGTTTTCCTAGCAACTGCCTAGCAACGTCCAATACAAACAGTATTGTATTGACCGTTGCTAGGAAAACTGTGCGATTTTTTTACCGTACGTAATAGGAATCTTACATTGATCGCAGACGGTGTGTTTTTAAGTAATTACAGTAGTGGTCGTAGGTAAAAGAATTTACATAATTCAAAGTACATTAAGTTTATCGCTGTACCTGTTTACATAGATAACTGTGAAATAGGACTCTTAGGACTTTGCACCATTCGTTGTCGAATATCTTCAACAACATTTTCTGTTAAAACAGTAGGTCTGCCTGACGACGCCCTTGCAGATGCAATGTTTTTCATCATATCTTTTACTAGAATTAAACACATCATATATTAGCATCAGGAGAAGCTTCAACAAATTGTTCCATCTGCGTTCCGTGTACCACTATGAAAATGTACAGGGTGATTCATTATATTTTGACCCCCCCCCTTTACTTTTTTGTTTTAAGAGATAAAAAAATGTAAAATACAAAAGTTGCACGATTTTTTATGAATTTCTCGAAAATGATATTTAAAAAACAAATGAAGTCCAAACAAAATCTATAAATCCTTACGTAATTGGAAAAAAGGCAGAAGTACCTGAAAGAGGTCTAACAATTACAAGATATCTTATTAATAAAAAACATTCTTTTCCTTTTTTTAATAGTATCTCGTTTATTGTTAGAGATGGGCCCAACAAACCCTATATGACTATGCTCGACAGAGAACGTTTTATCCAAATATGTAAAAATATACAGGGTGTTCCATTTAAATTAACAAAGTTAACATTTGCGGCCATTTTGTTTGGACTTCATTCATTTTCTTAAAATTCATAAAAAATCGTGAATTTTTTGTATTTCACATTTTTTTATAACTAGAAAAAAGTTTTTCAATTCAGACAAAGATTAATTTATAGAAAAACACAGAAATACTGCTAAATTGTATAAAAAATACGCATAAAAACCCGAAAAATTACGAACGCCTCTGGATTGACAGTTCATTTAGGGTCCTACTTGGTAATTTTTCCTTGATAATTTCTGAAACATAACTCAAAAAAATCAAATTTACTGAGCGACAAGACAAATTGGTCACGTGGGACTCGGACATTTATGAAGGCACTATTTTATATTCAAACAATTTTTGATACTGCCTTTAATAGAAATATGCTTTTGCTGCCTCTAATGTCAATTTTGATGAAATATATTTAGCTTATTGTTAAAGAACTTGAATATGTGTATACTTCTACCATCGTGCCATAAATATGTGGAAATAGTTCCAGATATTTTGATTCTATTATTTTTTTTAGGTTTCATACTTATGTACACTAAGAGGAAAGGACGCAACAGCAATTACTAATGTAATGAGGCTTGCTGCAAACTTCAGTGTCTATGGAAAACTTGCAGAAAAAACATTTCCTGAATTGAAATTGAAAAATGTAGTTGTAAGTATTTTTGCAAATATTTGTTAATATATGTGTTAAAAATTTTTTTTTAATTAGTGACAGAAAAGAAAATTTGTTTGTGGATTTTGAACTAGTTTCAGTAACTTCCTCTATCGTTATTGTAGCTATCAGTTAGAAAGATATAAAGTTAATAAAATCAAACTCGATCATATTTATATTTCCAGGTTCAGTTGAGAAGAGGTTCCAAGCAACAGGGAAGGAAATAGAAGATATTATAAGGGTGTTTGAAAATTGAAGATGTCGGGAACTAAAATCTAGCATATGTCATAGCGTAAAAAGAAATAATTGTTTGTAAACGCCAAATATACCGCATTGATAAGGCTTCGGAAAGCTTATATCAACATTAAAAATGTGACTCATCTCATCATTCTCGGGAAACTGATTTTGCAAATGAAATTGATGTTACCAACTAAGTATATTGGTGAAAAGGTAACAACTCATTGCAGTGTAATAATAGACACTCGAATAATACTTTTGATAACTAGTAAAGGTGAGAATATTTTATTTTATTTTCAATCCCTTTTTGAAAAATAAGGCATCTTAACCGTTTTATCCTCGCATCATTCTAAAACACTTGTAGCGAATAGGCAACCATTTTTTATAAATTTTTTTGCACACTTTAAATATGAATTAATGCACTAATAACAGACTTTCCCCCATTCTGACACAAATTTTCTATAAAATGGACCTAGTTTGAACCTCAAATTACTTTTTGTCGTAAAGGAATTTGTAATTTGCCGCTTTGCAACATGACTGTGGCCCAAAGCCTGCTGTTTTTCATAATTTAAACAGTATAAAAAGTCAAATATTAAAAAAAAATTACTTGTTCATTAAATCTCATTCAAATGCTGACGGTTACTGTTTTATAAATTAATGTTAATGTATCATTGTTCAAATACACAATATCCTTATTGATAGTGGAAACAGAATATTGGCAAAAGTTTTTATAATTTTATTTCATTATATACAGGGTGTAACTTTGAGTGGGGGACATATTTGTACAGAGGCTTCCTTTGACCTTTAGAAACACGTATCGGTAGTTTATTTTTTCAAGTTCACTTTTTTAACCTTTTTTTTAAATGTTAATTATAGATGTTTGAGAAAGGAAACAGACATTTCTCAAAGCTTGACTAGAAAAACAATGTTTTTAGTATATTAGCTCTTAACACCGTCGACTGCGTTCCCAAATATATCACTTCCCGTTTGAATTCTAGATATGGGTTTTTATCAGTTGAAGATGTGGTTCCAACACACGGGACTACTTAAAACATGGGCTGACATCAACATCAAACTAGCAAACTTGAGGAATAGGATGTTTTTTTCTATTGAAAGTGTAGAAAATTGTCTTTTTCCGGATCAAGTCACAAATGATTTCATACGTCACAATGAGGGTCGGTTAGGACATCAGTTTAGAAATTTCAATTTTAGTCTTATTTTTCTGCAATAGATTAAAGTTCTTGGTTATCCCGTTGATTCTTGAGATTTTATATGGTCTCATGCTACTCAATAGAATCGATGACGAAACTATAGGTTGTTTTGAATTAGTGCGTGATTCGTCTAATTTTGAAACGTCACTTAATTTTATAGAAAACCAATGTAATTCTCTTTCTAGTACGCAAACAATGCAAACAAAAAAGAAAACAAGGCTTAAAACTGTAGGACAAGGAGGTGTCATTATATGTCCGGCAGAGATCGAATTACTGAAGAAGGAGATTGTGGATTTAAAGCTGAAAATTCGAGATCTCACTGCAACTGCCTGCGACTCTTATAGATAACGCGACGAAAATAATGATACTACAAAATGCCAACGAGGGGCTAAACAAGAAAATCTTATATTTAAAATCCTTGAACAAACATTTAATGAGTGCTTCATTGAGCCACGCGGACAGAGAAAGAGAAAAACAAGAGAAAGAAGAAAGTCATACCACTAGACAGATGGCACTGAAATCCCAACTACTAGAAATCTAAAAACAAATGGTATTTAAAGAGTGTGGCATTACAACTAGTCGGAATAATCGATACATCGCTACAAAGCGATGGCCGATAATGAAGCGAAAATTGCTCTTCTGAAAGAGAAAGAGGAGTTGCTGCAACAGATGAAGAACGTCCAGGCTCAAGGTACATCGAGTAAGATCGCAGAACAGAGAAGAAAAGAGTTCAGGAGCTGGAGGTGCAGCTACACGACTTGGTACAAGAGCAAGGCCGCCTCATTAAACTGAAAGAGAAGAGACGAACAGCGACTGGGCAGACTGAACCAAGAAATAGTCCAGATGAAACGGGACAAAGTAAAGTTGTTGCGAACGATGCAAGAAGATAGCGAGAAATTTCGGCAGTGGAAGTTTGAGAAAGAGAAGGAATGCGAACGGCTAAATCAGGAAGATGGGGAAAAGGGGAACGAAATAGTTCAGTTGATATATTAGCACTGGCTTGGCACATGTTATGGTTACGTAAGTTTTTTTAATTTTATAAGTTTTTGTTAATTTAAATTTAATTTTTCGTTTAATACCCCCTCCATTGGTTTTTGTATCTTCGTTCTCTCCCCCCTACCTATCGGGAGCTCTATGGTGCGACAAGGACGTTTTCGAAGCTATGGAGCCACGCGTGTGTCCGCTTCTAATTCCACTTTCCGATTTTCGCTAATAAAATTTAGTGCAAAAGGGTGAAGACAGGCTCGAGTGAGTCGAATCCGAATTAAGGTATTACATAATTTGAATTTGTTATAGGCAAGCGAGTGACAAGTTTAAGTGGAGGTCCTTTTAAAGAAGAAATCAAATAGCCAAATTTTGCAATACCGGGTAATGATGTATTTTCATGAATAGTAGACTTAAAAAAATCTATATATGCGGTAAACTGCATCACCAGAGAATTTTATTAAATCAACATTTGGGAGATTTATTAGGTTATTTTTAGGTAAAGGTGACAGCGGTTGATTTATTGGCATAGCATTTAAAAATAACTCATTAAAACAAGTTTTAATTTTATAGAACGTTGTGTCGAATTCATGAGATACTTCGATCGCGTCTCGCATTTCTTCCTCATCCTGTATAACTAAAGGAATTAAAGCGGCATGTTGTTTACTAAACTCATTTTTAATAGCATCATTATCAGCGTACCTAGCTTGAAATAAACTTTTAGATGATAAATTGTCTAATTTAATTATTTCGATTTGACGTAATGATTTTATCAGCCATCTGTAACTGATGAAAAAAATGCGATCAATATGCAATCGATGTTTGAACAAAGCGAGGGGATTCTTCAATTTTAATATCAATAAGATTGTTGAAATATAATATGTATGCTATAATTGGTTCAAAATAAACGGTTTTAGTTGGTATAAATTCGAGACAAAAGCGTAGCGGTATAGTACTTGGTCTATAAAAAGTGCGAAGTAATCTAAAAAACGCCGATTGGCACTTGAAACTCTCAAAATTGATTGAAAATAAGATTGAAATAAATATAATAATTATTTAACAATTATGATTTATGTGAATTAAATTGTAATTAGAATACCCCCCTCAATATTATTTAAAATAAACAAATCAGCAGCCAATGTGACCAAAAAATGTTAAATATATAAAATAATTAGTGGACTGTAAAATTTTGGTGATAATCAAAGCACAGGAATTGACGTCGACTAACTGGATTCGACTCGCACCTGAGCTTGTCTTCATCCTTTTGCATTTAATTGTATGAGTGAAAATTGGAAAGCGGAATTAGAAGCGAGCACACGCGTGGCTTGATAGCTTCGGAAATGTCCTTGTCGAATCATCGAGCTCTCGACATGTAGGGGGGAGCGAGCGAAAGTACAAAAAACAATGGAGGTGGTATTAAACGAAGAATTAAATTTAAATTAACAAAAACTTATAAAAATTAAAAAAACTTACGAAACCATAACATGTGCCAAGCCAGGGCTAATATATCAACTGAACTATTTCGTTCCCCTTTTTCCCATCTTCCTGCTTTAGCCGTTGGCATTCCTTCTCTTTCTCAAACTTCCTCTGCCGAAATTTCTCGCTATCTTCTTGCATCGTTCGCAACAACTTTACTTTGTCCCGTTTCATCTGGACTATTTCTTGGTTCAGTCTGTCCATTCGCTGTTCGTCTCTTCTCTTTCAGGTTAATGAGGCGGGCTTGCTCTTGTACCTTTTTATTAATTCGTGTAGCTGCGCCTCCAGCTCCTGAACTCTTTTCTTCTCTGTTCTGCCATTTTACTCGATGTACCTTGAGCCTGGACGTTCTTCATCTGTTGCAGCAACTCCTCTTTCTCTTTTTGCAGAAGAGCAATTTTCGCTTCATTATCGGCCATCGCTTTGTAGACCACCATGTATCGATTATTCTGGGTAGTTGTACCGCCAAATTCTCTTTCAGTACCATTTGTTTTTGGATTTCTAGTAGTTGGGATTTTAGTGCCATCTGTCTAGTGGTATGACTTTCTTCTTTCTCTTGTATTTCTCTGTCCGTGTGGCTCATTGAAGCACTCATTAAATGTTTGTTCAAGGATTTTAAATCTTAATATTTTCTTGTTTAGCCCCTCGTTGGCATTTTGTAGAATCATTATTTTCGTCGCGTTATCTATAAAAGAGTCGCAGGCAGTTGCACAGTGAGATCTCGAATTTTCAGCTTTAAATCCACAATCTCCTTCTTCAGTAATTCGATCTCTGCCGGACATATAATGGCACCTCCTTGTCCTACAGTTTTAAGCCTTAACTGTTTTCTTTTTTGTTTGCATTGTTTGCGTACTAGAAAGAGAATTACATTGGTTTTCTATAAAATTAAATGACCTTTCAAAATTAGACGAATCACGCACTAATTCAAAACAATCTATAGTTTCGTCATCAATTCTATTGAGTAACATGAGACAATATAAAATCTCAAGAATCTACGGGGTAACCAAGAACTTTAAGTGCTTCTACGTTTTCCAAATAATCATCAAGTAAATGACGTAAAGCGTGAGGATCTTCTGAAGTTAATTTTGGTAACCTTCCTATTGCAGAAAAATTAGACTTAAATTCAAATTTCTAAACTGATGTCCTAACTAACGATCCCACATTGTGATTTATGAAATCATTTGTGACATGATCCCGAAAAAGATAATTTTCTACACTTTAATTTTTTAGTTTGATGTTGATTTCAGCCCATGTTTGCGTGCTAGAAAGAGAATTGATATTCTATAAGTACTTTGATTATCAAAATTTTACAGTCCACTAATTACTTAACATCTTTAAAATTTTTTGGTCACTTGGGCCGCGGATTTGTTTATTTTAAATAATATTGAATTAATTTAAATAATTTTACTTATAGGAAGGGATGTCGAGCAACTCGGATTCAACTCACCTGAGCTTGTCTTCACCCTTTTGCACTTAATCTTATTAGCGGAATTAGAAAAGGGCACACGCGTGGCTCGATAGCTTCGAAAACATACTTGTCGAATCGTGGAGCTCTCAACGTGTAGGGGGGAGCGAGCAAAGGTACAAAAAACAATGGAGGGGGTATTAAATGGAAAACTAAATTTAAATTAACAAAAACTTAAGAACCCGTAACAGTTATGAAAAAAATTGTTAAATTTAGAAATTAGTATTATAATTTGTGACCTACATAAATTTTCTGAAAAGTTGGACAATATTAAGTCTAGGATGTTATTTATTAACATTTTCAATGAATTTGAAAGACGATAAATATTTTTAGTCGTTAAAAATAAAAATGTCAATTTCAATTTATCTAGATCCTAAACTTTGTATATGTCCATCATTAAATGATATTAAAATTTCTAGATATTAACAGATTTTGAATACATAATACACGATCAAAGTGAAATTAAAGAGAATTTATCGAGGGCACCATTTAGCAATATATTAACTAATTTTATTCATAGCAACCTTGACGCTGATCATCTCTTGAGAAATAAGTTTTTTACTCGTAAGAATTTTTTAAATGATCTTTGAGAAATTATTATTATAAAAAGTGATAGAGGTAATGTTACAAAGCTAATAAACTTGTGTCTAAGTTAAAACAAACTCGAGAAATTTCTGACGAAGTATCTAAAACTTTGACATTGCACCTCGTTTTTATGCTTAGCCTAAAATACATGAACTTGCGATCCGTCCAATTATGTCATCTATTAATTAGCTAAATGGGTTTTAGCAAAGTTTTTGGCAGATATTTTGACTAAATCATACAAAATACTGATGAAGATTTTTATGTTAAGGATTCTTTCTATTTCAGTAGGTTGTTTTATTTAGAACTACCAGTTGCCGGAGGGCTTTGTGGTTATCACTTTTGACGTTGTTTACCAATTTACCTTTGATAGAATTTTGTCTAGTATTACTCAGAACTCGATAAAACTGGATGATTTGGTTAGGGATTGCCTGTCAAAAGTACATATTACTGCACCGTTTGTAAAACGCTACGTCGATGATTTGATCCTGGCTATCCCACCAAATGAGATTGGCAACTTACTCAGGGTTTTTAACAGCTGTGATAGCGACATCCAGTTCACCGTTGAAAGGGAACATAACAATTGCATCCCGTTTTTGGATGTCGACTCATAGAAAGCCACGAAGAAGTATAGAAAATCTATGAGTAGTGGCAGGTCTTTCGTACCATCGTAATTGGTTGAAATCTATCCTAATCTCAACCCTTAAAGCCAGAATGCGTAAACTTATATATCCCAGGTTTTTAAATCAATCTCTAAAGGAGTTAAAAATACTTTTGATCGAGAATTCCTACCCAGAAAATCTAATTAATAACATTTTTTTCAATAGTGACAGTAGCAATGTTTCGTCATTAAATAATAGATTTTTGAATAATAACAGCAAAACTGATAACAATTCACCAATCATTGCACCTAAATATAAATATATATTTTTTAAAGATGTTACACTAACATTAATGTACATTATTAAGGATTTAAATGTTCAAATTGGTTTTAAAAAACTACTTACATACACTTTTCTCTAAGACAAAGGAACCTTACCATAAATTTGTTTATAAAATTGATTGTTTTGTGAACAGACTTACATTGGACAAACGGGTCGGACGCTCAAAGGTAGACTCGTATCTCACAGAAGCGATTGTAATTAAAAAAAAAAGTTCGTGTGCACTTTTCGAGCATACATTAAGGACAGGTCATAAAATGAATTTTGACGGTGTTACAGTTTTGGTTTTATAATAAACGAATTTTTCTTGAGATGGTTTACATCAATGATTTTCCAAATGCTTTGAATAAAAAGTCTGATATTAATAATGTTGGTAGCATTTATAATTTTTTATTACATTTTGATAAGCACAAAATTTGTGTTCTTTCAAGTTCTTCAACCTCTGTATGGCGTGTAGACCATGAGTGAAAACACCATGTTAAAAAGTGAGGTATTTCTTGGGTCACGTAAAGGCGGCGCTGATGTAAGTAGGGTATGAAGAAAACGCGTCAGAAATTTGTTGTAAGCTCAACTTTATTATTAGACTCTCCCCTCCAGTGCATCAGCGCTATACAACGGCCACTACTTAAACTTTATTTTGTGTCGTAAAAAGGGATCAAAGTTTGTATGTGCGACCCATAAGAGTCTTCACTCTTAGTCTGCACTCCATACTCATTGGGTTGATGTTTCCATTTGAATGTTAGTATAAAAAAACTCGCTCCTACAAGGAAATATTGTATTTCGGCAGTATAATTATAAAAAAATAATGGTTTGCAGTAAATGACATTGCTCCCTTTTGTTTTTTAATTTATTTCAATGTTGTATTGACTGGAACATTTTTTTTTAAGTTATTGTGTTTGTAATTTTACTCTTAATTGAACTGACAATATTTTAATGTTTCTTTCTTTATTGGCATTTTTTTTTATATAATCTTGTGTTTTGTAAGTATGTATATAATAAGCTCGTATAATTTACATATATGTTAATTGTAAATGTCTTGAGAGGAAATAAACATTTCCAAAAGCTTGACAACTTACACAGTGTTTTTAATATATCAACCTTTAGCACTGTTGACTGCATTCCCAAATTGCATCACCAGTTTATTCAGCCCAAAATAAATCGATTTAGTTAAACTTATCTTAGTTCAAAATAGTCCAATCAATCTGTCACGGCCTAATGCTAAATTTACAAAAAAAATGATATAGGAAAAAAATTTTAAGAAAGATAAAAAATTAATAAAAGAAAAAAGGTTTTTCTCAAATAAAAAAAAACTTGAATTCCAATCCCAGAGGTGAGCGGGAATTTTAGACTAAGGGAAATTTTTCAAAGGTAATTATACTTTTGAGGCTGTCGTAAACGTCATATTTTGGTTTATCTCGTCGAGCTACCCCATAAAGTACAAAAGGATTTTTGTACGTGGTGCAGAAGTCGAGATAAAGATTTTGAAAGTAAGAGCACTTTTGAACGCGCGAATTCAGTTTTGGGAGCGGCCGAGTATTGTTATCCCACTCTGCCGACCGCTACAGTAAGCTCGTGCCACGCTCGAATGCTTCGGTTTGACGCACAATTAAAATTGCAGAAGTGGCTAAAATGAACTGAACTTTTTATTAAAAATTATCTCGGAAGGTCGTAGAGCAACGTTTTTTTTAAATTCGCGTAAAAATGCCTACAATCGATTCCTGTAATAGACATTATCGAGAAATATAGATCGATAAAGATAGTCGAGAAAAATGCGAGCAAAAAATTTTTACTTATTTCAGTAATTTTTGGACACTTGAAATGAATAAAATCGTTATCATTCTTTTTTACCATAAAAGTACAACTTGAGGAAAGAAATGAGCCCTGATTTGTTTCTCTACGACTATTCGTCGTCTATAACTAGAAATTTTTTTTATATTTTCTAATTTAAAAAAAAGCACTTCTTTGCTTGCCGAGGGCTACATTTACAGCAAGTAACAAGTTTCAAAACCTTAATTTGCAAGAGATATAACAAAACCAATAAAAGTTGATTTTTGAGTTTTTTCAATCTCGAAAAGTAATATAGCATTAAATATATTTAAAAATATAAATGGATAGGTTTTTTTAATAGCTACAACTTTCTCATTTAACTTTTTTCGATTGGAATTCAAGTTTTGTCTTTTATTAACGAAAAACAGTTTTTTTGACTTACGAATTTTTTAGTTTAACTCCGCCGTTTATGCGCCACAGAAAAAAAAACACTATCTTAGAATTTTTTTTCCTATATCACCATATTTTTTGTTTCCAGGTGGTATTTTTTGTAACCTCTTCTACCTATATTGATTAGACTAAAAGTTGCTCGTTTGGGTAGAATATTAAACTGAAATTGCAGTTTTGAAATCATTTCTTTTCATATAAATTTAAAACGCCTTATGCGATTTTGCTAAAATTTGATAAATTGACATTAAAATTACGAGTAATATCAATCCATTGGCTTAGAACTTGGGTTTTTTTAGTAATTATTAATAATTATACGCCAATGCAAGAAAAGAATTTTAAATATAAAATTATAAATTACTCACTGAAAAAAAGGTACTCTTGATAAGACTATTACTCTCGTGGTTTATTCGAAATTTGTAATTTTAATCATTGACAGCAATTTTGACAAAAAATTAAATTATGAAAACACGAATAAATAAAAGATCATAGTAACTGTTCAAAGCCACCATTTACATGACAAAGAAAATTGATAATCTTTGCATAATTTCTTTATCGCCTCTAAGAGTATTTGTTGCATCTTGAAGACGTTGCCATAGTTGCTCTTTGCTTTCTACCGATGTGTAAACCACGGACTTAAGATGACCCCATAAAAAGTAATCCAATGGATTTGAGTCTGGAGATAGTGGTGGCCAATTTACACGAGCACCATTACCTCTACCCATCCATTTGTTTGGATACTTTTGATTTAAGTAGTTACGAACAGCTTATACACAAAAATCATATGGAATACGCCGAAACGAATAAGCATGTTTGTTAAAAAGTCAAATTTTTTTTTTTAAAGAATGTCGGCGACAATTGTAAATAATTTCCTAATTTAATTTTTGTCAAACTTGCTTACCTTTTAGGTTTTAGATCCATATTCCTATGTAGCTACTATATGAAATTTTATACGAGCCGCACCTCAATTGTGTTGAATTCATATAAATACTAATTTATAGATGAATGATTATATTCGTTTTACTTTTTTAAAGTGGGAGTTTTAAATATCACGAGAAATATATAGTTACAAAAATTGAAACTCGTAAGACTGATCTAAGTGTTTAATTTATTTTTCTGTTTATTTATTAAGACCAGCTTGGCCCATGCTTTTCTCAAAGAGGTATATTGATAACTAGGAATATGTATCTTAAGCACTTCTTGAATAAACTCTGAGCTGAACAGACTGTAGTTTTATTTATTAGCCCTAATCCAACAATACAATTACCACCAAATCTAAGCGGTAATTTTTATTTAAATTTCATGCCAACTGAACTTTTTGATGATCGGATTCGATGGGTTGGAAGAGGAAGTGAATATCGATGGCCCCTTTGCAGTCCTGATTTAAATATTATTGATTATTACTTGTGGGGCCATTTCAAAACATTAGTTTATTCTCACCTACAATTAATATTCGACAAGAATTATGGGACCAGATACTGAATGCCTCGCAGTTTATTAGAAATCTACCCAACATATTTTTTAAAGTCCATGAATTTACAGTTCAGTTTGTTATGTTTATATTTGAATTTTTCTTTCGATAAATTAAAAATTACACTACATTCAATTTTATTTCCTTCTAACCTTCTTGTCATACAGTGTCTTTTAAACGCATACAGGGTGTCCCAGAATATGTGGGCAATCTCTCGGATTTATACAGGGAACGTTAAAACAACATAATAAGTTCCTATAGAAAATTTCCCTAGAGGAGCCCTCTACGGAGACAGGTCCTACGAGGATATAGAGGAAATAATTTTTTTTTGTAATAACTTAAAATACTTTGTACAATTTAATTATTTTAGGAAAAAACAGGTGTGAATAAAAGTGACATTTTTTAGGTAGACAAAAGGTGTAAAAAAAATGACATTATGCTATAGCTAGTCCGTCCCTAGCAAACTAAATACGCCAAGTTGTTTTCATGGGTCAATTCTTAAGGAGTCTTATCTGTTGTCCTTCATATTAAAAAATGATTAAATTACACAAAAGTATTTAAAAAGAAATAGGTTTTCAGAAGCATTCTTTAGGGGCCGGGATCTCCGTAGGGGGGCCCTCTAGGGAAAATTTTTGTTGGACTTGTCAATGTCATGTTATTTTAACGTCCCCTGTATAAATTCGAGAGATTGCCCACATATTCTGATGGGACACCCGGTATATCTCGAAAACGGTATTCATCAGTATCTTCAAGGTTATTTAAAAAAAATGAAAATAAAATTTTATTTAGATATCCTCGGTATTCCTGTTAACTTTTGCACTATGGTAAGTTTGACCAGATCACATTATTATGTCACAAATCACCTGTTACTCTATGGACCACTAAGTAAACTGCTAATTTTGAAAACTTGAAACGTAGCAAATCTGGAAGAGGTTTTTATAATTTTTTTCATTCTGTAAATTTTTTTGTTTAAAAGATTAAGTTAAGTTAAGTTTAAGTGAAATTTATTTCATCTCTTCAAGTTGTATAGAATTTTTTCTTTGCACTTAAAATATAAATAAGTAAACAATTTCTTTTTGTATTGAGAATAATAAATTTTATTGGAACTAACTTCATTGACAGCAATTATTAAAAAATCCCTTTATTTATTTTATAGCACCGAAAAGGGCCTTTACATAAGGACTGTTAAAACTATCTTCTAAAGATGACTGTAATACCTTTTACAGTTCCATGTCGACTTGGACTTCTACTTATTCGTTCGCTCGTTCGCTGTCAACCCCTTCCACTGATGAAGAAGAGAATGATGGCGATCGATGGCGATTGGCGAATCAAGTCCGGTAACATGCCGTTATATCTGTCTACCTACCATCCCTCCGTCATGGTTCGTCCCTCAGCCAACTCCAATAAGTCCATAAAATGCTATTATTTCTTATTTCTCTCCACTCATCATTCGCCCATTGTGACCAGTAAATTCTACCCTCACCGTTTATATGACAGCCATATCTTATTCTAGTAAATGGTATATTTACTATTATTTGCTCTCCCAGAACCATCGCCCAATCAGTTGAGTTTAAAAATTCTATCAACGACATTAAGAATAAATTATTTTCGTGTTTTATATTTTTAAAAAACAATTTTTAATAACATTGTCTACAATTATTTTTCAAGAAAAACGCACCCTGAAACCTGAAACCAATAGTTTAAAAATTAATAGCTTATATATAGGGTGTCCTTTCTTCTATAACCGTTTTAGCGTCTTAAAAGAAAAACATCTCGGTGCAACAAAGTGTGACATAATTGTGTACTTTAATTTTTTTTGTACTACTTAGTTGAAGTTCTCTAAATGGATTTTGATCTTAAGTACCATGGAGACTATACTATATCTAGTCTCCATGTTAAGTACCTTCAGTAAGATTGTGTTCCGATATCAAACATGGTTAACCAAAACCCTGGTTAAACGTTCCATTATTTGTCATTTCCTGAAATCTGTATAATTTTGGAACAGTGATTACCTGAAATTGGTTAACCAACTGTCAAACAAGTAACCGACGTTTTTAATCGGTAAACTTGTAACCGCTTGTGGTTTGTAGCACTTATTGTTTACTTTACAGTGTTTGTGTTTCTAGAATTTATTTACCCATTGCTCCACGAAAGAAATGATACACCTTATCATCAGAATCTGAACTATCAGATGAGTGTAAATTTATTATAAAATATAAATGCTTGTGCAACATCCATTTTTTAAACAATTTTTTTGTACTACCTATTGAATAGATATGCCTATTTTTTATAATAAAACTATACATAAAACATCGCGCTCACTACTTCCTTTAAACAATAAAATGTTAGATTAGACAGGGTTAAGTTAGTTTTAATAATTTTGTTTTCTCTTCACTACCGAAGCTGGTCCATTATTCCCTTCTTTTCAGTTACCAACCGTTACCTCGGTGAAACCAGAAATGGTAATTCGGATAATATCGGAACACAACCTAAATAATATCACGTTGCCAAGTTTAATTTATTAATTTTGTTTTTATTTACTAACAACCATTCATCGAATTTGCATGTCTTCTCCATTAGGGGCTAATTTTTCATATAATTTTTTAATAGAATTTTATATCGATTCCCTTTCTTCTGATAGGTACTAAGTCTAACTTTATCTTTGACGGTTTTTGAAATATAACGACTGTACATTATTTTTGTAATTTAATTCAAAAGAAAGTAAGAGCCCTTTTCTTTTACTCATGACTTCGGAATCATAACGTGTTACGATCCGATGGAAACCAATCAGATTGCTAGATTTCGGATCATAACGCGTTATGATTCCGAAATCATGAGTAAAAGAAAACAGCTAAGATTTACCCTAAAATAGGGAATATACCATCTAAGGTATTTTAATTAGTTATTCTTTTGTACAAATGATGTGATCCAAGCGAATACTACCCAAATGAAAACCGCTTTTAATAGGTCCATTTTATCATTTCAATGTTACTGGTCAGTGGTCACTAGCCAACATTTTTTCTTTTTTATTCTCATTCTCACCGTGTTTGTTCGAGTCAGACGTTCAGTTTCAGTTGTTCGTTTTGTCGGCGTTGAGAAGTTTTGTTGTGTTGTAATTATTATTATATACTTATAAGCGTGATTATGCCTAAGAATTCACCAATTTTAAATTTACTACAGTTCACCCAGGAAAGAAGCGAAGGCCCACCAATTTACCAAGTCGAATGCATCGAAGAAAATCCTAGACTGTTTTTCAAATGCCTCGTGAAGGCATGCTCTATCGAAGCCATAGGTTATGGAACGACGTCACAGAACGCTAGAGAAGAAGCAGCTAGGGCGGCTTTGCAAATTTTGATACCTCCATGTACATCAACTGAAAATGAAACTTTAACACCTCGCCCCAACCATGTTGAACAATTAAACAGTTTTGTTAACAAGCACGGCTTGTTGTATGGGCCAACGTACTACGATATCCCATTCCTTGGATCGTCTGTAGTTTGTCTAACTATATGCAGAGTTGAATGTTATACAGTGGAAGGTTATGGTGCCGACCCGATGGAATCTAAGGACGATGCAGCTCGCAATATGTTGTATGTGTAAGTGTAGTATGTTTTTTTTTCACTGTTTTGTATAAACACTTGAAATTTGCTGTTTGTGATTTAAATTATTGTCCCGTTTATTTATGTAAAAAATTAATCGTGCAAACCCTCGAGCTGAAAAGAATCTGCCAAGAATTATTATTTTTGCTCAACCAAATAGTCCAGAAAAATAAGAAAATAATAAGCGAACTTTTTTACTGATATTACACAGATATACACAGGATGGTTATTAAGAACCTAAGTACTTGTACAAACTTTAAAGAGTGAATTTTTGACTAATTTTAAAATAAAAAGTCCATATGAACATGGGTTCGCAACGGCTTGGTTCTTGAGATACAGGGGGTCCAAGAAAAATTTTTGTTTTGTATTTTGGTCGTATTTTCGTTCAATAACATGGCAATTTGACGAAATTCGGGAAACTGGAAGTATTGATGATGAGAAACTCAAATATTTACTTAGTTTTTTATTTAATGTTAGGGGGCGCCACATACAGTGTTGGACCTGGATCTAAATAACCATAACTTTTTTGTGTTGCACTGTATGTCATTTTTGACTAAACATGCCTATTCTCCATTCAATTTTACGTACAAAAGGTACTTTTAGTATTTGTCGCTGAAAGAAGCCGTTTTGTAAAAAAAACTGGTTCAAAGTTAAACCTCCGTTGGAATTTTTAAGTTGAATCATTAAGAGTTTTTGAAAAACAAGTGAAAAAGAGTCATATGCCATTATTACACTATCACTTTTCAAATTACTATAAAAAAAATTAGTGAAAATTTTCGTCAAATTAAACAAAAATGTGATCAAAATATCGAACAAACATTTTTTTGGACCCCCTGTATCTCTAAATCTTATATAATTTTCCAAAGTTTGAATATTTACGATTGTTAGCATCAGACATATCATTTTACAGGTTTTCGAGGGTGTACAGGGTGATTCACTATATTTTGACCCCCCTTTAACTTTTTTGTTTTAAGAGATAAACAATGTGAAATATAAAAGTTGCACGAGTTTTTATGAATTTTTCTAACATGATAGTAGAAAAACAAACGAAGTCCAAACAAAATGGCCGCGGATGTTAACTTTGTTAAGTTAAATGGAACACCCTGTATATTTTTACATATTTGGATAGAACGTTCCCTATTGAGCATAGTCATGTAGGGTTTGTTGGGTCCATCGCTAACAATAAGCGAGATACTATTAGAAAACTAAAAGATTTTTTATTAAGGAAATAGGACATTTTTAATTTTAATTGTTAAACCTTTTTCAGGCATTTCTGCCTTTTTCCAATTACGTAAGGATTTACAGATTTAGTTATAATATATTTTGACAGATCGAACATTGATATGGTCCAAAATGCTGTAGGTATTGTAAGTAAATCTCACTAATTAGGCCGTGAGAGGCCTAATTACTCACGGACAATGTTATATGGTAGGCCGTGACAGTGATAGGTAATGTCATGACAACATTGTTATTGTTTGACAGTTTGTATTATTATTTAATTAAAATGGGTTACACAGATGTAGAAAATTGAAATATTATAGGTATTAAAATAGAACAAAGTCCTTCTCCATACTCTATTTTAATTCGAAATAATTTTCTACTTCTATGTAACCTATTTTTATTAAATAATAATACATACTGTCAATCAATAACAATGTTGTCAAGACATTACTACCTGTCACTGTCACGACCTACCATATAATGTCCATGAGTAATTAGACCTCTCACGGCCNTGACTGAAAATAAAAACTCCTCTGTATTGTTGGAAAACATGCAGGTAAAATATAAAAGTTATACATTTTTCCATGATAACTCCTATCATTTGGATTGAAGGTAAATGTAGTTATTCCCACTTGAATAGGAATTATCTGAGCTAAATTTATTCTTAATTTAGAGTACCTTTCATTAGGACTATCAAACAAACTGAAATATAAACATTCAATTAAAAATTGTCTGTCAAATAATATCGAGAACTTACCTAGGAGTTTTAAGAGGGTGTAATGCAGTAAACTCTAGATCAACAGATATTAATTTTGCATCTTTTATAGAGTTTTCAATTTCGGGTAGTTTTGTGTAGAAATTTTTAATATTAATGTTAGACATTTTCGTTTTTAATTAAGATTTTACAGTTAAACAAATTAAACCTTTTTAGAGGTTATGTATTTGTCATCTTTCAGTGCTGCCAGAATAATTTTTTTTTAGGGTCCAAAACAGTTACGAAAATGACCTAGATTTAAATACATTAAATTTGGCTTAAACCACTTTCTTCAAGAAATAAGAACCTGATAAATTACCTTCCCTCCTTTATCTTGCTTAGTTTAGTTAAATGAAAATAATTTTAAATACAACTGAACTGAACAAATTGCAATAGTGGACCGAGAGATTGGTGTCAAAATCTCCCGTGATCGGATTAATGGCCAATTTTGTTTTTAATGTGTTGGTCGCAGAGGGAGGTTTCCCGATAGGCCGCGGTCATTTTGGGCCAGTCCGCGCTGTAGAAGGATGAAAAATATTTTTCTTTCAAAAAACGGGCCGCTTAATGAATGTTTCCCGGGCCTGTTCATCTAGCCAGTCCGCCTCTGGTTTCCAGGGTCTACCACGGATTTTTTCGCAGCATCGTTTTTTATTATAAATTAATAGATATTACTATAAATTATAAAAAAAATAGAAAAATCGTATTTTTCTGCTGTAATTCCAAATAAGTAGTTGAAACATTTCTTATAATAGTGTCCTGTATAATAGTATATATTTCAACACTCTAAATGTGAATATATTTAGTTATAATTATTACAATTATTTAAATAATTTTTGTTTAAACAAATTAATTTTTTTATTTAGAAATTATTTTTTTTTGTTAAATACAGAAAAAATTACGAAAAAATAGTAGTAAAATTATAATTTTTGAAAAAACTAAACTGCAAATTGATAAATGTATTCTAATTGTTTAAAAATAAAAAAAGGGTGTTAACTTTAAAAATTTACTATGGCCGTCCTAATCAACCGATTTCAACTATTCAAAAACCATTTGAAAGGTTGAGCGGTCTTTTCTATGTGAAAAAATTTTCAAGTATCTAGATGCTTATTTATTTGAGGCTGTGCAACATTTGGAAAAATCGAATTTAAAAAAAAAAAATTATTTTGCGAAAACTGTAGAACCGATTTTAATGAAATTTGGTGTATTGTTTTATTACACTCTTAAAATTTTTTTTACTAAAATTAGAATGCCCTCGGACCAATTAAAATATTTTTTAAAAATTATCAAAAAAACTTTATTATTTTGCCCTTTTTTCATCAAGTATTACTATTTTGCAACATGGGTAATACATTTATACATTTTTAACTTACGGTATACGAGTATTGTGCAAAATTCAATTCTAAAACTTTTTTCTTCTTCAATATTCTTCCAAAATGCATAGGTTCCAAGTTATAAGTAAAAAAACTCAGGTAAAATAGGTATTTTTGAGATAGAGAAAACTTATTTTAATAAAATTTCATCCTGCTTCGATGACAATTTTGTTTGTCCGCGTAGAGGATGCAGCAAATTACATATTAATAAACTGAAACACTGCACTGTTTTCTTTGTCATTTTGATTACATATTCTGCTATATATGATACAACATTCTCACTGTAATTAGTAAGACAATCTGTTTTAGACAAAACATTATAATTACGATCATGCATACTATTGATGTATTCCTGATAATGGATATTATGCTTCCTTATATCATACAGGCCAATTTGTTGCAGAACGGAGCCTTTCTTGGAAGCTCCATCATTAGAAATTGATAGAATTGATATTGTATCTGGGACTCTACAGTTTCCACTAGGTACTATCAGAAATATCTGCATGTAGTATTAACTTATTGTATGATCAATGAACTGAAGTGCGGACGGATTATTATTCCACCAATTTCTTGCTCTAAAATTTATAATCAAGACAAATATATACGAAAGAGAAGTGTTACAAAGTCTTACCTAATTGCACAGAAAAATAGTTCTAGGTGGTTATAATTTAACTTATCGGTTCTTATGTAGTCATCAAATATACTCATAACCGATATCGCAAGTCCAAGAAATGAAGTTTTTTTGGGGGTTGGTCATAAAGAGTTTCCTTTTAAATCTTTCAATTTAAAAAGATATTCCACAGAACTTTCCTCAACTGGCCTCCTACTACATATATTCATTTTCTAATCTTAATGGGCCTTTATATCCCTTTACCCATGGAAACCGAGAATTCATAAGATCAAACATTGCATCTACTTTCTTCATAGAATTAACAGTGGCCTGACATTTTCCAAGATGGCGGACGCGATTCCAAAAAATTAACCGATTTACGCCAAATTTGGTATAGGGGGGTTTTTGGGGTCGCTGACTACGAATCTGAAATCTGATTTTGAGGAATTTTAACCTTTAAAGACCATCAAGTCAAATTCGGAAAATGGTCAAGGACATATCTGAACTTAAAATTTTCCGCTCTTTTCATTTCCGGGGTCAAAAGTAGGGCATTCCATTTAAAAACATTAACTTGACCTTGAAATAACCTTGAAGGTCAATGCCAAATCTAAGGNGAGCATAGTCATGTAGGGTTTGTTGGGTCCATCGCTAACAATAAGCGAGATACTATTAGAAAACTAAAAGATTTTTTATTAAGGAAATAGGACATTTTTAATTTTAATTGTTAAACCTTTTTCAGGCATTTCTGCCTTTTTCCAATTACGTAAGGATTTACAGATTTAGTTATAATATATTTTGACAGATCGAACATTGATATGGTCCAAAATGCTGTAGGTATTGTAAGTAAATCTCACTAATTAGGCCGTGAGAGGCCTAATTACTCACGGACAATGTTATATGGTAGGCCGTGACAGTGATAGGTAATGTCATGACAACATTGTTATTGTTTGACAGT
This sequence comes from Anoplophora glabripennis, assembly GCF_000390285.2. Lineage (NCBI taxonomy): Eukaryota > Metazoa > Arthropoda > Insecta > Coleoptera > Cerambycidae > Anoplophora > Anoplophora glabripennis. The sequence continues at coordinate 161,517 of NW_019416775.1, forward strand.
TTGTATTATTATTTAATTAAAATGGGTTACACAGATGTAGAAAATTGAAATATTATAGGTATTAAAATAGAACAAAGTCCTTCTCCATACTCTATTTTAATTCGAAATAATTTTCTACTTCTATGTAACCTATTTTTATTAAATAATAATACATACTGTCAATCAATAACAATGTTGTCAAGACATTACTACCTGTCACTGTCACGACCTACCATATAATGCCCATGATCTATCAAAATATATTATAACTAAATCTGTAAATTCTTACTCAATTGTAAAAAGGCAGAAATTCATGAAAGAGGTTTAACAATTACAAGATACATCATTTTCTTAATAAAAAATCTTCTTTTTGTTTTTAATAGTATATCGCTTATTGTTAGCGATTGACCCAACAAACCCTACACGACTATGCTCGACAGGGAACGTTCTATCCAAATATGTAAAAATATACAGGGTGTTCCTTTTAACTTAACAAAGTTAACATCCGCGGCCATTTTGTTTGGACTTCATTTGTTTTTCTACTATCATTTTCGAAAAATTCATAAAAAATCGTGCAACTTTTATATTTCACATTTTTTTATAACTTAAAACAAAAAAGTTAAAGGCGGGGGTCAAAATATAGTGAATCTGTACATTACGAATTAATTATATGTTTTTTAATATTTTCCAGAAAAACCTGTTTTCCTCGATTTTCTTTTACTTTGAATATTAAAAAATAAAAGTTTGTAATAAAATAAAATTGGAACTTATTTTTTGAATTTGAAGGAACTTTCTGCAGCTATAAAGGTATAATAAAAAAAATATACAAACATGTATACTTTTTTTTATTTATTTATAATTAAAAAACTTTTTTTATATATTATTTTTAACAATTTTTTATGGCTTCCATATCTAGGTTTCTTATGTAAAACTGCTTCATCGTTATTATAAACAAAAATTAAAGATAACAGATTTTTTTGGAAATTATAAAAAGCGCAACATTAATTCGTAATGTACAACCTCGAAAACATATTAAATGATCCGGTTGATGCTCATAAATATTCAAACCTCGGAAGGAAAACTATATAAAATTTTACAAGAATTTTCGGTACTTAATTCTCTTTTCTCTAATTCACTTTTGTAATTTTAAAATGAATTAATCATTATTTTGGCTCCAAAATATTAATTTTCTGTACTTCATTTAAAAAATATACGGGAAAACTATTGGGAAAATCAAAGTTTATCATAGTAGCTATTTGGTAGGATATTTAATTTTGAACAACTTTTATTTGAAATTTTTCTTCGAAATAATACATCTTCATTGAGATATTGGCAGTTTATAAATATATTATAAACATATGCATGTTAGATTTGGTGATTATTAAACAAAAATAAGGTTTCGAAAAGTCCAACACAAATCTTTATTTTCGAGTTTATTTCGTACAATTTACAATTTTCTGCCCGGTCTAACTCGAACGAGCGTTCATTCAATAATAATAATCTCCTGTTGGAGCCGTCACATCATATAGGGACCTAATCTTATAACTATAAACAATTATTATGTCTAAAGGCACAGTGAAGGCTGGCTACTCATGACATCATCGTCCCAGACCGTCGGTTTATTTGTTTTTTCAAAACCCATGAATGTTCACAAGTATATATGAAAATAAACATAAAATATTAAAACCTGCACTTTTCTATAAAAAAATCTCGGAGTAAAAAAGTTACCTGGACTACTACTAACTTTTTTCGTAGAAATAACCTTTTGACCCAACTGTTTATTTTTTCGCAAGTGACAAAAGACCCAAAGTAATTAACTAAAACTTTTATACAAAGCTAAGATAATGTCTTCATGGATTTATGTTTTCGATTAATGTGTACATAATAATGTTTATAATTTGTTTATTTATTTCTTTAGTCTGAGCCTTATTGGCGATATTCCTACAACACGTCCGAGTAGAGAGCAAACAAAGAGCAGAAGTCCCAACCCCAAGAGGCGCTCCCAGAAGATATCTGTCCAGTACAGGCTGGACCGTAAGTACATTAGTTTCTGTAATTTTTTGTTTATTTATACTAAGTGATACTGCATTTTAATTCAAAAATCACATCACTTTTCTTCAATTTTTTCCGATTTTCATTCAAGTAAAAAGAGTAACTTAAAATGTCACAAATAAATAATCACAAAATTTCAAAAAAGTCACTGCTATGAAAATTCTGGATTTTCTGGGTATAAAATTTCTATATCACTAGTGGTTACATTATATTTAAAATTGCATGTGCGACCAAAAATATATGTACCTACAGTGTTCTGATTAATATAAATCGGTCTTATAAATTTCCTTAGTGACGCAGATGTAGAATTATTTTCTACTTAATTAAGTTTATGTTTGAGTATTTTTCTTCTACAGGGTGAATCAAATATTTGTAGTTAAACTTTAGTTTCTGTACTTTTTTATGTATAGATCTAAGAAATCATACTTTTATTATTTGTTATTCCATTGCGTCACAAGCATTATTATTCGTATGAGCTAAAGAGAAACGTCCTAGTCAAATTAGTCACTGTTTTCATTTAATTGAAAGGTCATCTTGACTATTCCCAAAGGATATATCCCAAATTTGGTTAATGGTTGCCTATATCATTACATTTAGGTACTTATTTGAAATATGTAAACGAAAATTATAAAAATTTCTATATAATATGCCAAAAAATCGATATTTCAGCGCTCATAAAATATAATCAAAGCTAGTACGGATACACGATCTTCATCTGAGTGTCAGCTCTGTTTTGTTTAGCTGCGGTAGTCTTTGATATATGACACACTCGTGACGCAAGGGCAATCCTAAAACGGTTCTAAACACCTACTTAAGGATCGACATTACAAATACTAAAAAAATAGTCCCATATAGAATTTTATTTGTACCTGCTTTTAACTGTACTAACAACATTTACAGCTATTTATATATTACAGGTATCAAAAATTCAGTGTTGGACCTGGCGGATTAAGCAGTTGCCGGGACCAGAAAATAATACCTTGACGAGAATTTTTCATCTTAAAAATTCTTATTTTTTTTTTTTATTATTTTGTTAAGTTTCTTATGCGTGTTTGCTTTTGAACAAATTTTAAAAGAATATATATTTTTTTTTATCATTTTTTGTATTTTTCTTCCTTTTCCCATAATTTTTATCAAGTCAAGACATACTAGCCAATGGCAGATATTTAGGTAGAAGACAAAAAAAGTAAGTGCAAACTATTACTAGGTCTATGATGCAAACCGCATCCAGAAAAAAAATTGGGAAATGCAAAATGCAGAGCTGTAAAAAAATATTTTCAAATCGTTATTTAACCCCCTTTTCAGGCTGTTACTGACCGGCTGACGTCAGCCGGCTACGATATGAACAAACCGACCTAGATGCAATGTTGCCATATTTATATATTTTCGCACATATAAAGACAATAAATAAACGGTTTGCTCACGTCAGCCAATAATAATTTAAAGTGCTATAAATTATTTTTTTATAATTATGCAATCAACATATTAAATTGTTATTGTTGCCCAGCAAGAACCTCGAGGAGGTCTGAACATGACTTGCCAAAAATCATATTTTTTTAACATAATAGTGATAATTTTTTAATTTGCTGTAAGCCTTCTACTAAAAATTGAAAGTAACGCGGCCCATTAAGATGTACAGGTAGAAAATGCGGCCCAATTAAACGATCGCCATATACTCCTGTCCATATATTGACACCCAACCTCCTCTGAAAGCTAAACAGACGAGTAGTGTGCGGGTTTTCATGTGACCAAATGTGACTATTATGGCTGCAAAGAAATTAGCTCTGTTTCACTTTAAATAAAATTTAATATTGAAATTACAAAATCCCAAGAGTTCAAATAATTTAAATTTCATTTCATAACCATTTCAATTTCATTACAGAAATAATGACATAAAAAACCAACACTCACTAGATAAATTATAAAGAGAGGGTGAAATGTATGTAGTATTTAAATATTGACTGTAAGTAATAGAAGATAAAAATACAACCGCACGGAGACAAATAAACAACTTGGTACGTATTTCCGACCTAGGTCAACCTGTGTCGAGGGCAATAACCTTCTAATTTGCACGTGTGCATTTTAGTAGGATCGTATTCCATGCAAAGTAGAGCAAAAAGTTGTCGGTCTTTTATCAAAGAAAAATCGTGTCATCAATGAATAGGGATGATTGTTTTCGAATGTACGGTTATTACAATTTATCATTTTTAATATTATTAACGTTTTCACGTTTTATAATTTATTATGTTAAATAATACACAGTATTACCTATTTACCTATTTTGATAAAGCAGTATATTTTTAGACGATATACTCCAGTCAAATTAGAGTTTGAATGTAAAAAAAATATTAGTAGACTTTTATTGCACTTTATTGCACTAGATCTAAGAAATCATACTTTTATTAACGGGATATACTTAAGGATTGACATAGCACATGAAAGAAAAAAATAATCCCATAAAGGATCTTATTTGTATATGTTTTTAACAATATAAGCACTGACAACATTTACATCTAAGTATTTATATCTTACAGATATTAGACATTCAGCTTTGGACCTAGTGGACTAAGCAGCTGCCAGAATGGGTTGATCACAGTAAGCAGCAGAAAATAATATACCTACCCTGACGAGAATTTTTCATTGAAAAAGTTCTTATATATATATTTTTTTTAAGTTTCTTGTGTATGTTTGTTTCTGAATAAATAAACTTAGAAGAATAAACATTTTTTTATTGTCTTGTATTTTACTTCGTTTTCCCATAATTTTTATCAAATCAAGTCATACTAGCCAGTTGTAAGCAGATATTTAAGTAAACTAAAGAAATAACTTAATTTAGAGAATATAAAAAAAATTCAAACAAAAAATAGAAACACGCATCCAGAAAACAGTGCTCCAACCACTATGAAATGTGGTAGGTACACTAAGGTTTCTGGGGTCACTGATTTCAAATCCGTACTCAAAATTAAGAAATTCAAAATGGGGGATCCAATATGGCGTACAAAAGTGCTGAAGAGGCTCTGATTGTGCTGAAATTTGGTATTAATAGGTTTTCGGGGTTGCTGATTTCGGATCCGTACTCAAAATTCAAGAAATTCAAAATGGCGAATTCAGTACGATGACTATAAAATTACAAAATGAGATTATGTAATTGAAACGTCTGCAGTGCAGTACAAAATCTGTAGTTTCCAGGCGAGGCGGATTGGCTATGCGGGAACTCGGGAGGTTTCCCGATGGGCCGCGGTCGATGAAATATATTTTTGAAATAAAAATTTAAAAAAAAATTGAAAAAAATATGAAAAAAAAATTGAAAAATAAATTTGAAAAACAAAAATTGGAAAAAATTTTGAGCAATAAATTCGAAAAAAAATCAAGGAAAAAAATTTGGAAAGAAATGAAAAAAAGTATATATTAACCTAGGGCAGTAAAATAAGAAATGTCGACTTCACCTTGGCCGACAATTACATGTGATCTAAGGCTTGAAAGCTTCAATTTTTAACAAACTGTGTGCGAAATTGGTCATATATGAACCAGAAATAACTCCTCAAAAACTAAGAGATGAATTAACAAGTTTAGCACACCAGTGGAAAAAACTTGTACAAACTCCATTGGACGAGTATGAAACACGTCAATGTGATGAAAGTGAAAGTGAAGAAATGGACTAGGCGGTATCTGTTTTGGTTTGGATGAATTGTATATCCACGGAGATTTTTGGCTTTTTGGCTTTCAAATATCACTAAAAATGAACATTTTTCTATGCGCATAAAAAAACGTGGGCTTAACTTTTGGCGGCACAATATGTTAAAAAAAATCGAAAATGTCATATTTTTCTTCCTATTT
>NW_019416775.1:170032-189271 GCF_000390285.2 Anoplophora glabripennis
CCACGGATTTTTTCGCAGCATCGTTTTTTATTATAAATTAATAGATATTACTATAAATTATAAAAAAAATAGAAAAATCGTATTTTTCTGCTGTAATTCCAAATAAGTAGTTGAAACATTTCTTATAATAGTGTCCTGTATAATAGTATATATTTCAACACTCTAAATGTGAATATATTTAGTTATAATTATTACAATTATTTAAATAATTTTTGTTTAAACAAATTAATTTTTTTATTTAGAAATTATTTTTTTTTGTTAAATACAGAAAAAATTACGAAAAAATAGTAGTAAAATTATAATTTTTGAAAAAACTAAACTGCAAATTGATAAATGTATTCTAATTGTTTAAAAATAAAAAAAGGGTGTTAACTTTAAAAATTTACTATGGCCGTCCTAATCAACCGATTTCAACTATTCAAAAACCATTTGAAAGGTTGAGCGGTCTTTTCTATGTGAAAAAATTTTCAAGTATCTAGATGCTTATTTATTTGAGGCTGTGCAACATTTGGAAAAATCGAATTTAAAAAAAAAAAATTATTTTGCGAAAACTGTAGAACCGATTTTAATGAAATTTGGTGTATTGTTTTATTACACTCTTAAAATTTTTTTTACTAAAATTAGAATGCCCTCGGACCAATTAAAATATTTTTTAAAAATTATCAAAAAAACTTTATTATTTTGCCCTTTTTTCATCAAGTATTACTATTTTGCAACATGGGTAATACATTTATACATTTTTAACTTACGGTATACGAGTATTGTGCAAAATTCAATTCTAAAACTTTTTTCTTCTTCAATATTCTTCCAAAATGCATAGGTTCCAAGTTATAAGTAAAAAAACTCAGGTAAAATAGGTATTTTTGAGATAGAGAAAACTTATTTTAATAAAATTTCATCCTGCTTCGATGACAATTTTGTTTGTCCGCGTAGAGGATGCAGCAAATTACATATTAATAAACTGAAACACTGCACTGTTTTCTTTGTCATTTTGATTACATATTCTGCTATATATGATACAACATTCTCACTGTAATTAGTAAGACAATCTGTTTTAGACAAAACATTATAATTACGATCATGCATACTATTGATGTATTCCTGATAATGGATATTATGCTTCCTTATATCATACAGGCCAATTTGTTGCAGAACGGAGCCTTTCTTGGAAGCTCCATCATTAGAAATTGATAGAATTGATATTGTATCTGGGACTCTACAGTTTCCACTAGGTACTATCAGAAATATCTGCATGTAGTATTAACTTATTGTATGATCAATGAACTGAAGTGCGGACGGATTATTATTCCACCAATTTCTTGCTCTAAAATTTATAATCAAGACAAATATATACGAAAGAGAAGTGTTACAAAGTCTTACCTAATTGCACAGAAAAATAGTTCTAGGTGGTTATAATTTAACTTATCGGTTCTTATGTAGTCATCAAATATACTCATAACCGATATCGCAAGTCCAAGAAATGAAGTTTTTTTGGGGGTTGGTCATAAAGAGTTTCCTTTTAAATCTTTCAATTTAAAAAGATATTCCACAGAACTTTCCTCAACTGGCCTCCTACTACATATATTCATTTTCTAATCTTAATGGGCCTTTATATCCCTTTACCCATGGAAACCGAGAATTCATAAGATCAAACATTGCATCTACTTTCTTCATAGAATTAACAGTGGCCTGACATTTTCCAAGATGGCGGACGCGATTCCAAAAAATTAACCGATTTACGCCAAATTTGGTATAGGGGGGTTTTTGGGGTCGCTGACTACGAATCTGAAATCTGATTTTGAGGAATTTTAACCTTTAAAGACCATCAAGTCAAATTCGGAAAATGGTCAAGGACATATCTGAACTTAAAATTTTCCGCTCTTTTCATTTCCGGGGTCAAAAGTAGGGCATTCCATTTAAAAACATTAACTTGACCTTGAAATAACCTTGAAGGTCAATGCCAAATCTAAGGTCACCATTGAATGGCCAGGGAAAAATCCTAAATCTTTTGTCTGAATCATTTTTCCTCAAAATGCATTTTTCGAAAGTTATTGTGCTGTTTCCATACTTTTGGGACACCCTGTATAATGCTGAAAGGAGACGTCCGACCTGTTTAACATAGGGTGCCGCCATTTTGATGTACACCGGTAATTGATGGTTGCATAGTTTGAAGTAAAAAGTAAAATTAAAAGTACTCTATAGCAAATAGGCAACCAGCAATACATTTTTATTACACCTTTTGTCTAAATCTGAATTAATGCACAAATAACAGACTTTCCCGCATTCTAACGCAGATTTTCTATAAAATGGACTTAGTTTGAAAATCAAATTACTTTTTGTCGCAAACTTTGTAATTTGCCGCTACCAAAAGTAATTTGAGTCTCAAACTAAGTCCATTTTATAGAAACTATGAGTTAGAATGAGGAAAAGTGTATTATTTGTGCATTAATTGATATTTACACTACACAAACTGTAATAAAATTTATTAAAATGTATTGCTGGTTGCATTTCAAAAATGGATTTTTGTTATATACTACTAGAACTAAGATATGTAATACTTGTTTTTGTTAGAGCTGTTTGCTACTTAACACACATACTTCTATACTGTATATATTTGTAGCCCCTTCGTATTTTTTTTCTAACGTGCATTAAAAGCGAAGGTTTCAGCTTGGAACATGTAGAGCAGGCTCCTATATTATAGCTCTTTTCTACTTGGGCCTTAATCGTACAATTCAAGCTCCTGTTCCGCTGTTTTTTTTTAACCATTCGTTAACCATACCAGACCCAATTTTCGTGTAAGGCTTATAGGCATATTTCAGTTAATGACTGAAAGAAATTAAAAACAATTGTTTCCTAAGAATAAATGTATTTAAAGAGAATATAGAGTTACAAAAATTAAAACTGATAGGATCCATCTAACACCCAGTTTCATAATCTGTGGTTAACTAGCAGTTAATTTTCTTACCAAATGTTAACTGCAAGTGAGTTGTTTCGCAACATCTAGTTAACTTCAATGTCTTAGTTATATCATGATAAAGATAACCAGAACCTTATGTGTAAGTTAACCTGAAGATTTATGGTTAAAGTTAATTTATAAAGAGGTAACTGACATATTAAAAAAATATTAAATCAAAAATGAATTTTTGAGGCATATGCTTACAGTAGTGATGAGAAGGTTAGGAGACCACGAATTTTCAGGCAAAGGCCAAATTTTTTGAAGAATATGACAAAAGACTTTTTCACAAAATTTCCGATTAAATTTCAACGATAAGAAAAAGATCTACATTTTCCACCCAAAAGAAGAAGTCAAAGTTTCGGTAGATTTAGAATTTGCCCAGGAAAATTTTAAGCCCAAGATGGGTCACGTAAGTGCTTTACTGTATGAATTATTGAAACTTGGAAAACATGTATTTTTTTTCGAAAAACTCAATTTTTGCAAAAACTATCAAATATTTATCAATTTTACAAAAATGCCCTTACTTGCCAAGAATTACATATTTTCAAGTTTCATAAAAAAAAAATATTTTTTTAATGATATAGAAGTATTAAGAAATGCGATTTTTAGCCGTTTTTTTGAAATTGTTAATCAATTGACATCGGCCTGGGCCCAAAATTTTTGTTATAAAAAGTTCTACAACTTTTGTCTAAAACATTGTTTTCTAAGATGTTTAGTTTTATTTTTAATGAAAAAAACTGTTTTTTGCAAACTTTGGACGCCATTTTGAAAATGAAGGTCCAACATTCAGTTGGGGCAAAGTAGTTCATTCAATTCTACGGAATTTTTCCTAATTTTTACGTGTCTTTGTTTACTGAATTGGCACGTAAAAATCTAATTCGCTTGGATTATAAAAGCAGTTTTTTTTGCATAGTACTCGCTTGGATCACATCATTTGTACAAATCGAAAACTAATTAAAACCAGTGAGAATACCTTAGATATCCTAATTTTAATAAACCTTGATTTCTTTTTAATTAAATAATTACAAAAAAATGTGCAGTGAGATTTAGTATCAGAGGAAATAGAATCGATGTTATAAAATTCCATAAAAAAATTATGAAATATTAACTCTTAGAGGAGAAGACATCCAAATTTGATTGAACAATAATTGTTAGTAAATAAAAAATATTTTAATAAGGCCCTGTTGCTCCAAGTGCCTTGTACAAATTCTGTAAATTAATGGGGTGACTTCACTAGTGGAATATAGTGAGTGCATTTTTTAAAAATAAAACTAAAATTGCTTCTCATAATATGAAGATAAGCGTTATAGTCCACAGTACAGGCCCCCTCTAGAAAGTTGATTACCACTTACTTTATAACTCCTGAGGAGCTTCGTTTTGACGAGTCTACCACATTTTTCCTCCGCGACTTTTCTCGATTCCTCCGCTTTTCCACTCGGAAAAGTCCAAAAACATGGCAATTTCCCGGGGTCTTGAAAACTCAAGACCACATCTTTTATTTTTAGCTTAAGTAACTGGAAATTTTGTTGCAAATGCCGATTTAAATTTGTCCGACAGAAATTCCTCCGACATTGACGTGTCTACCGGTCGAAACATGCCAAAATAACAGGGTATTGAAAATCAATTACCACATAGGTAATTTTTAGTAAAATTAATTGTAAATAATTAATTCAGTCAAAAAGTATTGTTGTCCGACAAATTTCAAGCCGCGTTTTTTCAGTCCGACAGCTGGAAATCGGAATTTTCACGGGGTATGAAAAATCGATTACCACATATCTAATTTTCACTTTTTCCACTTTTAAATTTACTGTACAAAATAGTGATATAAGTGTCCGACGCTTTAATGTCCGCAAATTATTAAAAAATCAATAAACCAATAAACGTGATGAAATTTAATTTTTTCACTCTAAAAATTTCATATTTATAAATGGTTATTAATTTATTATTATGTAAATTATTATTTGTTTCAAGTAAATAATTATAATATTGCTTATTTTATGCTTAAAAATTTAAAAGTTATAAACAAATGAAGTTATTTTTGAGGCGATTAATACGATCTTAGTGCATAATGCATTATTTCTAAATAAATTAATATTATACTTGATATAAAAATCCTTTTTTCTCTTTCAAGTTTTCATTCGCGTTTGTTATTTTTCTTTACAAAAATTTTCCTATTTTTCTAAAAGAAAATCCCAAAACTTTTGTGCATAATTTTTTTACACCATACATACTTTTTTGAAATCGTTTAATTCTTTTCTCGATATTTATTTGGCTAAATTGAGCATATAGAGATTTACAATTACAAGAATAAAACGAAAAATATATACAGGGTGTTTCAGAAAGACCTCCCGTAAATAAAGAGGGTGATAGTATGATAAAAAATGAGAATTTTTTGTCTTATGAACTCTATGTCTATCTCCTCTTGTTTTCGAGATACAGAGAGACAAAATAAAATTTTTTAAATAACATTTTTATGAAAATTTCCAAATAGTGCGAAATATTTTTATGAAATTTGGTAGCCCGAGGTTTTTAAGGGTGCCAAATACGCTAGTCTAATTATTTTTTGTATATTTCATAGAAAGCGCTAGTTATGCTACATTCTTATTACAATTTAAGTTATATTTTTTTTAAGGTTAGGTTTTTTACCAGTCGGGCTCTAATTTCTATTGTACAATTTTATTTTCTAAAAATAATGTACTCTTGTTAGAACTTCCTAATGTGGACGATTTTCGAGAAAAAAGGCTTTTAATTAAACTCTTACAATATTACACTATAAAATAAGTGACTTTTCTCAAAGTAAGCTTGAGCTTTGAGAAGAGGAGATAGACATATAGTTCATATGACAAAAAATTCTTATTTTTTGTCGTCCTCACCCCCTGTATTTACGGGAGGTCTTTCTGAAACACCCTGTATTGTATATTTATATGGAATTTTGCTTAATACATGAAAATACCTTATTAGAAATTATAAATACATGTGCACATTTTTTACGAAATTTTTTTCATCATTTTTTGTCGGACTGACGATTTGCGGATATATTTTTGTCGGACATTACAATTTTTGCTTATAAAAAACACTTTTCTATCGTGTGTTATTTTTGTCCGACATGTGGTAATCGATTTTTCATACCCCGTGAAAATTCCGATTTCCAGCTGTCGGACTGAAAAAACGCGGCTTGAAATTTGTCGGACAACAATACTTTTTGACTGAATTAATTATTTACAATTAATTTTACTAAAAATTACCTATGTGGTAATTGATTTTCAATACCCTGTTATTTTGGCATGTTTCGACCGGTAGACACGTAAATGTCGGAGGAATTTCTGTCGGACAAATTTAAATCGGCATTCGCAACAAAATTTCCAGTTACTTAAGCTAAAAATAAAAGATGTGGTCTTGAGTTTTCAAGACCCCGGGAAATTGCCATGTTTTTAGACTTTTCCGAGTGGAAAAGCGGAGGAATCGAGAAAGTCGCGGAGGAAAAATGTGGTAGACTCGTCAAAACGAAGCTCCTCAGGAGTTATAAAGTATGTGGTAAACAACTTTCCAGGGGGGGCCTGTACTGTGGACTATTATGGACATCGCCTATCAAAGTAAATTTCTATAACTTGGAACAGTGACTTTTGGGCTGTATCTTTTTGCAGAGAAGTGACTTTAGTGATGTTTTTTTTTAAGTGACAAAAAGTGTGACCGAAGTGACCTCACTGGAAGCCCTGGATTTTGCAACCCGCAAACTGTTTTCTGCATGTGTGTTTCTATTTTTGGTTTCAATTTTTTTTTTCTTCGTTAAATGAAGATATTTCTTTACCTAAATATCTGCTTACAACTGGCTAGTATGATTTGATTTAAAAATTATGGGAAAAGGAAGTAAAAACAGAAGACATAATAAAAAAATGTATATTCTTTTAAAGGAGCAAACATACATAAAAAACTTGACGAAATAACACGCCAAAAAATATATATAAAAATTTTTACAATGAAAAATTCTCGTCAGGGTGTATTATTTTCTCCTGCCATTCAACTTGCTCGTCGCAGCATGTCTGATACCTGTAAGATATAAATAGTTGTGAATGTTGTTAGTTAGTGCTTATATAGTTAACAGATACAAATAAGATCATTTTTGGGATTATTTTTTTGTTGTATCTGCTATGTCGATCCTTAATATATTAGATCTGGATATTAAAAAATATAAAGATTAAAGTTTGACTACAAAAATTTTACAGAAATCTATAGGTGGGGTCGTTTTATATTAATCAGAAAACTCTGCATATTTTTTTGTCGCAAATGCAGTTAAATATAATGTAACTACTACTAGTGATGTAGAAATTTTATCCCCCGGAAAATTTTCACAGCAGTGATTTTTTGAACTGGTACAAATGCTATCCCGTTACAAAAATGTGCTTCATACAATGATCTGTTCGTTTTCATGGTGCATTTGACAATTCATATTTACGAACGTTTTGTATATTTATTTCCCAAATATTTCTGAACATTAGGTAAGTTATCAAGTAAAATTCTCTATCCTCTAAAAATATACTGCTTTATCAAAATATATAGACAGTTACGTGTCACTAAGTTGGACGTTAAAAAAAATTATACCTACCGTCAATTTTTGACATTTTAAAAGCAATTAAAACGAATCTTAAATTGAAAAAATTGGAAAAGATTTAAGGAAACGGGATTCAGACAAAAAATAGCAGAAACTTATTAGGTACTTACGGTTTAGCCTATGCTGGGCACTCTGGATGATGCGCCCCTTGGGGAGAAAACATTGCTGCTCTCTAGTTGGACGTTTTACAGGAATACCACGAATAAGGCTCAAGCTAAGGAAATAAACAAATTACAAACATTATATACACATTTATCGAGAACATAAATACATGAAGACATTATCTGAACTTTGTAGCAAAGTATTAGTTAATTTTTTTCTCTATTAATTTCGTTGTCATCCCACTTGCGAAAAAAAAACAAATAAACCTTTGTGTCAAAAGGTCAAGTGTTATTTCTATGAAACCGGTTTTGTTAAGCAAAAATAATAATTCTCTGCCGATTCTTTTCAGCTCGAGGGTTTGTTTGACTAATTTTTTACATAACCAAATAAACGGAACAATAAATCATAAACAGCAAATTTCAAATATCTACAAAACAAAGTGGGAAAAACTGACACTACTTACACGAATAACATGTTGCGAGCAGCATCTTTCTTGGATTCCGTCGGGTCGGCACCATATCCTTCGGTAGTGTAATTATCAACTTGGCAGGTAGTTTGATAAACTACCGAGGATTCAAGGATTTGGGTATCGTAGTACTTAGGTTCGGACATGCGGTATTTTTGAACAAACTTCATTAATTCCTCTTCGTGATTGATCAACATTTCCAGAGCCACTCTAGACGCTTCTTCTCTAGCGCTCATTATCGAGATTCCATAACCCATGGCTTTGACAGAGCAGGCCTTCACATGGCATTTGTAAAACGATCTAGGAGCTCCTTCTAGGCTTTTGAAACGGTAATGGGGTGAACGTTCACCTCTCTCTTGGGTGAGTTTTAGTAAACCCAGGTTTGATGTACCGTTAGACATTATGACAATTTTAAATAGGCAAGTACAGCAAAACTTTTTATATCAGCGACGAAGAGAGCAGTCGAGAATTGAACTGACACGAAACAGTTTTTTGTTAAGATAAACAAATCAGTGACATTAAAACTATACCCTTGTATTGCGATTTCACTGTCTGCAACTCTGACGTTGTTGCGATCAGCGTTTAAGCTAGTCACAGTACAGTTGCGTTTGGATTTATGCCGGCATATGATTTGCAAATATTTTCAAACTATTTTTATTTTGTAACGCACCTATTACTGGTTCATTTTTCCGTATTAAATAGATCTCACCCTTAGACTACCTTCCCTAATACCTTCTGTTATATTGGTTTCCTGATTTACATAATTTCATTGCATGAATAGTACGGCGGCGAAAAATGCAAGAAAACAACTCGCTGGTCGAGTATATTAGGTTTTTAACTGCGCCTTCAACGGGTGTATTTTTGGATAGGTTTAGTGAAGAGAAGTTATCTGTTAAAATATTGATCATCACATGAATTTACTTAAATATTCCTGTCATTTATTAATGTAGAGGCCAATATTTCCACATTAAATCGTGTATTTCAGGCAAATTCGTGGTTTTTACTTTACTTCGCGGCATAGTGCGTTGCTTGTGTTGATGGAACTCGTGGAGTCCTTCATATGACAGAGCATTTTTTAACTAATGAAGTAGGCGACACAAATGTTGCCCGCTAGTGATAATTAGTCGTCCAGTGATTGAAATGAAAATAACATATTATATTATAACTTCATTCATAATTTGTTGCAATATCGTAATATTATATTTTTTTGTTTTGAGTACGTGCCACATACCTAAAGAATATACAGGGTCGGAAAGTCCCCATGGTTCATCGGCCGTTACGTGAGAGCGATAAAGTAAGTCATATAAATCCGTGCGATAGAGAAGGATGACTATAATGAAGGCGTCTCATAGTCACCGCCCGTTTCGCCCTTCCACAAATAAGATCCACTTCCACCAGCGACCGGTGGTCATCTTTGTTTTCGTCGTTTGGCTTTTTTTTTAATAGATATCACTATTTATACAATTTCGACTTCGGTATTCCGATATGTTAATACCATCCGTCAACCAAGGGTAGTATTCCGCTGTTGAAACAAAGAGTTGTATTGGTTTTGACTTGAATCAGTCCCCTGATGTGCCAGTAAAATCTACTGAATTCGTACAGTCATCATCACCTAGTAAAAGAAAAATTACTGATGAATTAGGTTCGGAATCCTCATTCCTTCCATCCCCCGCGTCCCAAATTTCAGATATAAAAATATCAAGGTCTGGAAGTGATTCAAGTACTTCTAGAAAAAGGAAACGTTTCAAATTAGAAAACTGTTACGTTTAAGTATTATTTATTAAAAAAAAAACATTTCCTCATTTCATTTAGCCTAGACATTACTACATAGGTTCAGGAGTGACGTGATAGTTTTTCCAATGAACTAATTGAAGTATGGCTGGTTTTCTGGTAAAAGGAAACGATAAATGAAAATTAAATATTTGCAACAAAGATCCAAACTGTACGGGACTAAGCAGTCTCTCAAGAGACTTAAAAGTCATCTCATAACTCATTATCTGTAGTTGTAACGGACCTGGGAGCAACTCACACATTGTCAACTTCAGGCCTGGAACATCTCCAAGTGAGTTTTGCTGATATACGCGCCACATTAATGACTGGGATCTTAAAATATGTTATA
The DNA here is from genome assembly GCF_000390285.2 of Anoplophora glabripennis. NCBI lineage: Eukaryota > Metazoa > Arthropoda > Insecta > Coleoptera > Cerambycidae > Anoplophora > Anoplophora glabripennis. The sequence continues at coordinate 180,285 of NW_019416775.1, forward strand.
GCTGTTTTACATTGACAATTTATTGATCAATTAATTCATGAAGTCGCTTCATCAAGAAATTGAACAAGTGTAATGCACCAAATGAGCTGTCACATAACTTCATCAATTTATTCATCAAGTTCTTGACGAATAAAGAGCAAGTTCTAATTTTCGTCAATTTCTTCGTGAAGTTCGGAAGTACCAACCCAACAGATTTCCAGCCTCAGATCAGTAATGAGGTTATGTTATTGGAATATGTAAATAATTGTGAGGCGTGGTGCTAATTTTGCATTGTTTTTACTGATTTGTTATTTACAAAAACTAATATTTATATAATATGTATCAGAACGGTACTTCTGCGAACGACTCCACAGCACGAGGACTGACGCTCCAGCAAACGCTCGAACCCACAAGCTTAGTTTTTAATAGAAATACTTTATTTTTACCGTTGAGAGAGCGTTTTATTTTTGCTGTACAGCGAAAGCAACCCTCACTGAAGTTTGTTTTAACACTCTAAAAACCAAAGTAGAAGCCAAAAGTCGAAATCAAGAAGTGGTTTGTTGCTTTATTGGACGAAATGTCTATAAAAAAGCAAATACCTAGGTACCTATGGATTTTAAAAACTATGAGGTGGAGCCTGTCCAGGAAGCCCTGGTAATGATGGTAGTTTGTCTGAATACAGCATGGAAGCTACCAATAGGGTATTTTATTGTAAAATCCTTAAGTGGTGCAGAAAAAGCAAGTATTATAAAAGATACTTTAATTCGACTAGGTTATATTGACATAAATATAACATCAATCATGTGATGGTCCAATAGCACATTTTACTATGTTTAAGGAACTAGGATGCACTTTTCAAGACCACAAAAATATGAAAACTTATTTTCAGCACCCTTCAAAAAAAGATACAAAAGTATATTCACTTTTTGATATTCGTCTTTTGTTAAAGCTGATTAGAAATGCGTTAGCGCATCTAAAAATTTTAATCGATGCTGAAGGGAACAGAATTGAGTGGGAATTTATTACAAAATTAGACAATACACAAGACGAAGAGACGCTTTTGTTAGCTAATAAAATGTTAGCTTAGGAAAAGCCATATTGAATGGACAAAACGGAAAATGAAAGTATGTAATTTATTTTCTGTGTTCAACATTATCAGGCGTTTGCAGCTGGTTTCTATCAAATTTAAAAAAAAAACCAAACAAATAAGGATGGAAGAGATTGGAAATAAAACTGCTGCAAATTGTGGACATTGTGGACATGTTGGAGATAACAATAATGTTAATACCATAGTTCTAAATCTAAAACGTTTACCCTTCAATTTCTAATAATAATTTATTATAAAGAAAAACATGTCACAACAAACCCAATTATGAAAACTGTGGGATAAGAAGTTTAGGAAGGTACCAATATTTAAAATTTTATGATGTTGCGTTTGTTCTAGGTTAACATCGCAGCTCAAACGTTAAGCAACAGTGTTGCTGAGGCACTGTTATTCCTAAAAAATGATTTGAAACATCCTCAATTTCTGGTGTGTCAGGCCACTGTTAATTTTATGAAGAAAGTAGATACAATGTTTGATCTTATGAATTCTAGGCTTCCGTGGGTAAAGGGAAATTAAGGCCCATTAAGATGAGAAAATGAATTAGTTGAAGGCCAGTTGAGGAAACAACTGTGGAATATCTTTTTTAATCTTCTTGGATTTTCGATATCTTTGATATCTCTTATGAATATATTTGATGACTACATAAGAACCAATAAGTTAAATTATGTCCTTAGATATAAATTAAGCCAGGACGACATAGAACTATTTTTCTGTGCAATTCGGTAAGACTTTGTAACACTTCTCTTTCGTATGTATTTGTCTTGATTATAAATTCTAGAGCTTGAAATGGGTGGAATAATAATCCGCCCATACTTCAGTTCATTAGATCATACAAGAAGCTATTACTACATGCAGATATTTCTGATAGTAGTGGAAACTGTAGAGTCCCAGATACAATATCAATTATATCAATTTCTAATGATGGAGCTTCCAAGAGAGACTCCGTTCTATAACAAATTGACCTGTATGATGATAATTATGATGTTTTGTCTAAAATATATAGTCTCACTAATTACAGCGAGAATGTTGTATCATATATAGCAGGATATGTGCAGTGCAGTGTGAGGACTGTTTCAGTTTATTAATAGAAGAAAACGCCGATGACTATTACCTTATAAAAAGAAGGAACTTAGGTAATTACATTCAGGATCATTAATGTATTGTCAATGACATAATTAGTTTACATTTTTTTTATAATCTAATTTGTTTCAGGTGCCTATCTTTTTCCCTCTAATAGTTTGGTACCTACTCATCTGCTCAGAAACTGAAAAATATTTCTTTGAATTTTCCAACTAGCATCAATATACTTTATGAATTAAAAACAGATTACTTCAATGACAGAATAAATTGAAGTGTGGAAGTACTATTGATATTAAGTGTCAAAAACAAAATTTTCTACCCCCCAAAATTGTAAATCTGTAGATTATTGCAGACTGCCAAGTAAACAATATGGAAGTATGTGTGTTAAGAAGCAAATAGCTCTAACAAAAACAAGCATTGCATAGCTTAGTCGTAGTAGTATATAACAAAAACCCATTTTTGAAATGCAACCAGCAATACATTTTTATAAATTTTATTACAGTTTGTCTAAATATGATTTAATGTACAAATGACAGGCTTTTCCGCATTCTAACGGAGATCCAAAACTAATGAAGTTTGCAATGTTTCACTGCAATCAAATTTTTCGGTATTTGTGCTTTCTGAAACATGGCTTGATTCATCCATAAAAGCTTGTGAACTTAGTTCGAATTGCAATGTCTTTAGTGCGGATCGACATTTTGCAGCTACGAATATGACAAAAGTTGGAGGCGTTTCACTGGCCATAGATAAACAATTCACTTTGTTTCAGTTGAATTTAAATTCTGTAGGCCTGGATAGTGTTCCGTCAATTGACTTATATCAGTGACTATTCAAATCGTCTAACGATCAATGTAATCGTCGGATTTTAAGTGTGAACTAGTTTAACCGACATTTTCGATTTATCGCAGTATAATTTTGTTTTTAACAATCTCAGTAGACTTTTAGGTTTTGGTTTTGCGTAGTTCGGACTGTCTGGTGGTGAAATCAGACGATCCTTTTGTGGAGGAAGATGTATACCATCCAGCTTCAATCTCAATCTCAATCAGATGTTAAATGAACCGAATGACATTATTAAACGCGTTCGCTGATTATTTCTCGAGATCTTATTCACCATCGTCTTCTGACCGAGACAATAATTCAAATTGCTATTCATAGAATAGCAATTTAAATACTTTCATACATGTTCAATGACGATGATATTCGTACTGCCTTTAAAAAAATTAAATCCGTGATGACCACCGGGCACTGTCCTAGACGCACATGCGGCCTATTGAATAATAATATGCCGCCCACTCTCTCGCATAATTCTCCAACTTCCCGGTTAATCCTTGCTATTAGAATGAAGGGCAGAGATATTATTATTATTAAAAGATGATGTGCTAGTATCAAATTAAAATTTACATAGATGTAAAAGGAAAATTTAATTTCGTAAAAAAAGTCGGCCCTAATATCTCGAAATGGGTTGAATATACAGGATGTCCCACTAAGGTAAGCGAGGTACGATATTAGAGAAAGTATAGACCCTAGAGCTTCGGGAAAAAATGTTGATTAATAAATCAACCAAGAGAAATCCCTGGAAATAGTTTTCAAGTTCGTAGCTCGGCTGCTTCCTTTTAAAATCTTATAATCAATAGCCTATTATGAGTTCCGGATTGAGCGTATTAGCCTCTTTCGCGTGTAAATGTATTTCCAGATTGATATAATGCGTAAAATATCGTCCATATATCGAATTTTTAGACATTTTTTTAAGTTAATTACACACACAATTTGACATGATAGAGTATTTTGGAGTTCAGATTCATGATCAGCGACCCCAAAAACATGTAAGATCCCTACTTCCGTGTGCTGATGAATTTAAGTTTGTGGTGCTGTGTTATACAGGTTCGGAAAGTCCCCATGGTAGATCGGCCGTTCCGTGAGAGCGATAAAGTAAGTCATAGAAATCCGTGCGATAGACAAGGATGGTTACATTGACTTTTTATAATCTGAATAGTCACACAAACGAGCGGTGACTATTCAGATTATGAACCGTCTTCACTATAGCCATCCTTGCCTATCGCACGGATTTCTTTACTTTACTTTGTCGCTCTTATGTAAAAACAGATGGACCATGTGGATTTTCCAGCCCTGTATATTCAAAAATCGAGAAATAAGTCAAACTACTAAACAACATCCGATTTCTCAAAGACGAAAAATGATATCGGGATAAATACAAGTGCATTTAGAGAGTAAGTATAGTACTTTAAGACCCCACTAATGATTTTAGCAAAAAAAATTACCTACCCATGTAAAATAACCTCAAATATGTCAAAAAATCGCGATTTTGGAATATCTTGAAAACCAGAGCCAATTGAGAAATTTGTACCTCGGATAGAATTAGGGGTTAGAAGGTCGGTCAAATTTTGTCGGACTGTGTTATCTTTTGGCCAATTTGTTGTAATATGTAAAATTATACCACAAATATTGCGAATTGTGACGTGTCGTTCAGTTGTTTGGGTGAAATATTGGTAAATAATAAAAAAGCTTGTAATCTTTAGGTTTTTTATTTTACTTTGCATTTCACAACTATCTCTTAAACTTATTGCAACTACATAGTTTCTCTCTAAATAAATTTCCTTTGGCTATAATAAGAAACAGTGAGAGGGATTACACCTACAAATTCAGAATAGGATCCGTTTTCTGGAATTGGAGAAGTTTGAAAAGTAAATTATGTAGTCTCTGCTTGGGATTTTGTGGTTCCTTCGAGGGCTCCTTATATTTAACATGTAGATAAGCCTTAGACGTGGTTGTACCAAGGGCGTTAGCAATGAAACAGGCATACCATCCCTCGTCTTCTAGTGTCGCATTGAAAATTCTAAGCACTTCAGGTTCAGTATAGCTAGTATCACTTCTCTAAAGTTAAAAAATAAAAATGAAGGCAAAAGCCCTAGAGTAAGCATTAGTACCTAACATCAATCAAAGTAAATAATTAATACCTGCTCCTAAAAAGAGTAGGTTGCCTACGAACTGCCGATTCCCTTCGCACCATTTCCGCAAGTTAACTGATGTGACGTCATTGATATTATAAATCGAACGTCAATGTCAATCATTGTTATGTTTGCTAATATTTAGTAAATTTCAGTTTTGATCTGTATTTTTGAAGTTTCCCTGTGTCGTGTGTCATAGGAATTGTTGTTCTTGAGTTTTTTAACTGTCAGTATGTTCTTTAAGTGCTACTAAGCTCACAAACTTTTATCTAAAACTATGTCAGATTATAATTCTGGAGGTCCAATTTGTAGAAGTAACATAAAGTGGAAAAAAAAATTGGAGAATCCATTAGTTTTAACAGATTTTCAGAAGATCCTCAGTTAAAAAAGCGTTGATTTGATGGTGCTATCAAAAATATGTTGTTAATTTTGCTACACTTCTCAAACTTATGAAAAATCTTCAAAATATTTCTAGCAGTGGGGACTGGTTCGTCGGGGTATAAAAATATAAATCGACCAACGACTTCCGCTGCACTTTCTGTACGACAATACCATTTAATAATATTAATTTTTTGTTCGACACTGTACACCATTTTTATTTTGTAATATTCCGTCTACTTCTTACCAAAGGTTTGAGTGGAATAATAATAAAAATAAAACTACAAACAGCAAAGCGCTTTAGGTATTCGGTCGGTTCACAATAAATGCAACGGGGCACGTGCGCTCCCACACTCGATGATATATGTCGTGTCTGACGCCTTCCATCCGAAGTTGATAGGGGAAATGCATGTAATTTACTGTCTATGCGAAAGAATTACCTGGCCAGACCGGTATACTTATTAATCCAGATAAATCGTTTTAGAAATCTTTTGTCTCACTTTGAAATCGAACAACAAGCTACAGAAAAAGAATAGAAGCTAGTAGTAAGTGAACTCTTTGAGTTGAAAGCCTCAACAGCTCCAACTATCAGAAATTCCGGGACAGATACTGATAAATTCAGTTGAAGAGATTAAAAATGAACACGAAAATGTCGAATTCTGCCAAAATGAAAAACAGAACTTTGTGTTGTACTAGTTATTATATGTAATGAATAGTGTACCTCTATCCAAGTATTGTGTAATGTTGCTAAAGTAATAAATAATATTTGGACATATTAGAAAAATACTACTTGTTTTTTGTTTCGATTTGGTGTAACTACCTATCTCTTTCCGATTCAACATGAATGTGTACAAATGTGATGCATGGGCGTTGGAATGAAAATTTCTAAAACAGTGTATAATTACAATTAAGGCTCCCCAAAAATATTGGACTCTATTTCAGAGATACCCTGTATACCATATTTTAAAAGAGGAGCTTTATAGATTTAAGATTGAATTAGATAATTATAAAGTGTTGATAGTGCTTATGCATGCACTTTATGAATTTCAAATTAAATAATATGTATCAAATATGTGCTGCTCCTTGTATAGGTGATCACTTACAATTAGAACAGCTTTTTGCTCATGCTAGAACTAGGTAAATCATAAGGTTATAATTTAGTCGCATCTAAACTGAAATTATGACTCATTATTTTTAGTCCAGACGGTATCTGTTTCAAAGAGTCCATATTTGGGTGAATCGTATATCCACGGAGATTTTTGGCTTTTTGGCTTTAAAATATCACTAGAAATGAAAATTTTTCTATGCGCATAAAAAAAACGTGGGCTTAACTTTTGGCGGCACAATATGTTAAAAAAATTCGAAAAATGTCATATTTTTCTTCCTATTTAATTACGTATCTTTTCAAGAGTTGATTTTAGGCGAAAATGGAAGAGGAAAAAAATGTTTGTAATTAAATTTTACAAAATGTGACTAGTTACAAATCGAATGAATTATTGTTGTAAAAATCGAAAAAATCGTCAAAAATGGGGTTAAAAAACATTGCTTTATAGGGAATTTTTTGGGTTCTTTAAGTTGGGTAGAGGACCTTTATACTTGGCTCAAGAATAGTTCATGTTATGTTGAATCATCACACCAAATTTTATCAAAATCGGTTCTATAGATTTTGCATAATAATTTAGTAATCCAGATTTTGAAAAAAAAATTGCAAATTTTCAAAATTTTACACAGCAAAAAGCAAGGCCGTTAGATACTTGAAAATTTAATCACATATAGAAGGACTCTCAAGCTTTCAAACGCTTTTTGAAAAATTCGAATCCGTGAATTAGGAGAGCTCCGGCGTTTGTTTAAACATTGGTGGAATTATTGTACTATAATTTTGTATTTTTGTAATATAATGAGTTAATTTCTCATTTGCTTTGCTCATTTGCTCATTTTAATCACAAAAGAAATAATGATTAAATTAATTACTCATTTTCGACATATTTTGAAAACAATTATTGTTTAAACAATTTTAGAATATTTTAATAAAGTTCTTGATCTTTGATAAACAGTGTATAAATTTATGCACTTACCTTTGATACAATAAAAAAATAAAGTTGATAATTAAAGGAAGTTTAAAGATAAATATTTATCGGGCTGTTGAAAGACCAATAATTATTAACGATAGGCATTTGAAAATACGCTAATTGTTTTTTTTAAATAGCGAGACATCGATTTACAAATCATCAAAATTGAACCTCTAGAAGCTGAGATATTAAAAATGTTTAAGCGCGTCGCGGTTTTGAACTCGCCGATTCAATTTCGAGCAGGCTGAAGTTACCGCGCTCTCTGCTTCCCCAGCACCACCACCCGTACGATTTTCTTGAATTTCTCGCTTACATAAATAACTTTAAACACGTTTTAAATTAGGTTGCCAATGAAGAAAAGTATTGCAAACTTATAGACCTGGTAAGTAGCTACTCGGAACACCAAAGGTACTTTTCGAAAAATTTGCCTGGATATCCCAGTACATAGTGTATTTGACGGTTAAAGTTGATCCGCTACGTAACTAATTGACCAATCGATCTGTTTTTTTTTTAAAGAAGCGTCTTTCCAATAACGTTTAAACCTGCTTTAAAAAATTTGATTTGAATACAAAAATTCGACCAATGTTTAAACAAGAGCCAGAGCTCTCCTAATTGACGGATTTGAATTTTTCAAAAAGCGTTTGAAAGCGTGAGAGCCCTTCTATATGTGATTAAATTTTCAGGTATCTAAGGGCCTTGGTCTATCTAACCGATTTTGATGAAATTTAATGTGATGATTCTACATAACATGAACTTTTCTTGAGCCAAATATGAAAGTCCTATACCCAACTTAAAGACCCCAAAAAAAACCCTAAAAAGTAATGTTTTTTAACCCCATTTTTCATTCGATTTGTAACTAGTCACATTTTGTAAAATTTAATTACAAACATTTTTTCCTCTTCCATTTTCGCCTAAAATCGACTCTTGAAAAGATACATAATTAAATAGGAAGAAAAATACGCCATTTTTCGAATTTTTTTAACATATTTTGCCGCGAAAAGTTAAGCTCATGTTTATTTTTATGCGCATAGAACAATTTTCATTTCTAGTAATATTTAAAGCCAAAAAGCCAAAAATATCCGTGGATATACGATTCACCCTAACCAAAGCAGATACCGCCTATACTCGACGGCCAAAATTATAGATAGTGATTCATCGCTAGCTCTTGGACTAGTAAGGGGGATGAAGCGTACCGGGAACGAAAATCCATTGGCGTGTCTGCGTAAAAGGCAACAAGATATAGAAAATATTGAAAAAACATAATAAAACATAACATCTAATATTTTTTACGGTTTGCTATAACCGGCACTTTGATCAATTTTAATTATTACAGCATTTTAAAACGTCCCAGTTGTGTTTTTTTAATTTATAAATTTATTATAGCCATGGAATTAGACCCCTCGTCTACGC